>NW_011889615.1:97233-100212 GCF_000151845.1 Pteropus vampyrus | reverse complement strand
ATAACCCGAGAAAAGAGAGCGTGATTGCTAATCTGTCTACATTGAGTCCCTCCGGGAGAGAATGCTGTTTAATTATGGGAACACACTGCCTGATGCTTCCACCTGGAATGAGATTCTGCTCGCTCTGGACCAGAGCCATCGCTGCTGGATTGAGGAGGGAGTATCGAGACAAAATCATTCTTTATATGTTGCTTTGCACTTGTCTTAGCCCCTCCAGTAAACAGTAAAATGTTAGGGAGATGACAGGGTCGTGGGTGCATTTCTGCAATTTATAGAATCTTACTCAAAGTAGGTGATTGTTAAAACTTTGTTAAAATCATATCGAACTTTCTCATTTTGAAAAATCAAAAAATTGATGAATTCACTTAGACGAGCTCTAATTGACATACCCAAAATAGTATCATTTAGGCAAAATTCTTCATCACTCATCAAATCTAGTCGTGAAGTAAATACACTTTCAGAATAATTTATAGTGCAGCTCAGCGTCCATGAACTTAGAGATTATAACCTGGTAATATGATGGACGTTTCTTGGGTAAAGCAGAAAATTCTAATCTTGGTAAACAAGGGGATCTATGGATTTTTGGCGGCCAAGAAGAGCTTCCTTGGGAAAAAAGGCCACACAATAAAATTATTTTTAAAATTAATGTTCTTCAAACTTAGTATCATTTCCCCTGCATTATAAACTATACTTAAATTATGATATTAAGTCATAATTTTATGCTAGATAGAGACCCGAGTTTAGACTCAGATGTCATTCCTATGTTATTTCGCTGGGTCCCTGAACATATTCAATTTTCCTATCTCTAAAAGAGGAAACATAGATGTGCTATGGACTTAAATTTGTTTGTAATAGACATAGAAGCGCTTTGTACTATGCAAAGCACAGAAAATAACTAAAAGGTCCAAAAAATGAAGACAGAAGAGCAAAAACAAGCCTGGATGGTGTGTAAAGAGCAGGGATGCGTGTCCTGTTCTTTATCCCTGAGATGGGAAGTTAATGAAACTGTTGGCAGTTTCGTCCATGAACAGGAAACCAGCATTGACACCTACTGTGTTTGCCGATTGGGCGACCATGTAGAAAAAATGGGGACTGGCAATTTTCTTGGCAATTGCCTCAAAATCTTCACGTGGGCATTTCGTACACTGAGAACAAGCACGATTAGAAACGGTATTTTGCTTCGCAGTCAACAGCTTTGGGATGAGATCTGCGTCATAGCTTTTACTTAAGTGGACGGTCAGAAGAAAGACAGACTCAAGTGTGAAATTTACAATAAACTAAGATTTTATCGAAATAATAATTTTTCTAATAGGCAAAATGATTGTTGACCAAAAGATTTTCAGAGATACATATCAGAATGTTGCATAAAGTATTTTTCTCTCGATCCATTTACACATCTATTCATACTGTGTCTGTGAACACCTTCTTAACAACCAATATTATATAGGGAACGTAGGACCCTCTGGCTCGGAGGTACAGACCATAGAATTCTGAGACTAAAAGGGAACTTGTCCCATATACGCACGCGGGGTTGCAGCCTAAGAAATTGCCCTCATTCCTATGAGCCTGTGAACAGAGGAGCCGTCGGAGATATCACAGGACCTAAGCGATCCCAGGGGAAAGTGCCAAGTGCCGCAGATGAGGTCCGCTGACCTCAAGTCTGGACGCCAGCACCAAGGAGTGCCAAAGCCCCATGTCTGTCTCTCTCTACGTTCTCAGTACACATGGTCCCTAGTCACGTTGGTGCTGGCGTCCGGACTTGATAGTCACGTAGGGTCCTAGGGTGGAAATGCTTTGGCACGGTATGCGGAGAACCTCAAATTTAAGTGATTAGTGTACCTTCACTGGCTGTTTTTAAATCATCCGTTTCTTAGAATCAGTGAGAAATATCGTATAATTATAAAGTGCTTAGAAGACAACTAATACTCCTTGACTCCTGACCCCGTATAGTTCAGGCCCAAAATATGTATGAGAAACATAGTATATTTGTTTTGAAAATCACACGGAAATTCAAGGGCCTGATGTTTGATATTTACATATATTAACATTTAGTCGTATCCTACTGCTTTGTAATTAGAGTCAACTCCCAAGAGGTGAAACATAATTGCTCATTTTGTAGATGTGGCGCTTCTGGATCAAAAAGTGATTAAAATATTTATACTGAACAGCTTGTTCAATTCACTTATATTATGAGATTAATTTACTTTGATTCTCTGTGCATCAATATTTTTGTTTTTTTTTCTTCTCTAAAATGGCACTTGAAAGAAAATAACTTTTCATCATAGTCTGAAAAACACCTGGTCATGCATTCGAATTAAGTCATGATAGATTAATATATTGTAAACATATTTCCTATGTATAATGGTGGAAAATACGAGAGACTGATAGTTGAAATCATTTTGAGTAGGATTCCTCTAAGGGATAAAATTTGAATTAGTAATTTGTTAGAGGTATATGATTTTGAAATCTGTCTCCGATAAGAAAATTTATTTTCCATGTTTAAAATATTTGTCATTATGATGAAGAAAATTAAAGAATAATATGATGAATACATTTATTACTTCACTTTCTCGTAATGGAGTAAATATGGTTTCATTTCTTTTCAGGTGTACCTATATATATTTATCTTGGAGCATTTATTATTCAAAGTGAAATTTGTAAGAATAATTTTCTGGCTTTTTAAAATTTATTTCTATGTTTTACCTTAGAGTTTAAGTACCAGATGCTGTGTTTGGGGTAATACTTTCGTTATTTGATCTCTGAACAGTTTAATGAAAGCAGCCCCCCAAAATCACACTCAAGAAAGATCCATCTCTGGAAATTGGTTTTCAAATGATCAGTATTAGAAGGTCAAAAGATAGTTAGGAAAATAATTATCCAGGATTGAGGGCGCACAGCCACGGTCTCCCCCACAGCTGAATGAATTAGCTTCGGGCACTTCTGACTTAAGCTAAAAGAAAGAAGTGAGCACGAGAGGTT
>NW_011889615.1:91138-97183 GCF_000151845.1 Pteropus vampyrus | reverse complement strand
GAATCAGTGAGAAATATCGTATAATTATAAAGTGCTTAGAAGACAACTAATACTCCTTGACTCCTGACCCCGTATAGTTCAGGCCCAAAATATGTATGAGAAACATAGTATATTTGTTTTGAAAATCACACGGAAATTCAAGGGCCTGATGTTTGATATTTACATATATTAACATTTAGTCGTATCCTACTGCTTTGTAATTAGAGTCAACTCCCAAGAGGTGAAACATAATTGCTCATTTTGTAGATGTGGCGCTTCTGGATCAAAAAGTGATTAAAATATTTATACTGAACAGCTTGTTCAATTCACTTATATTATGAGATTAATTTACTTTGATTCTCTGTGCATCAATATTTTTGTTTTTTTTTCTTCTCTAAAATGGCACTTGAAAGAAAATAACTTTTCATCATAGTCTGAAAAACACCTGGTCATGCATTCGAATTAAGTCATGATAGATTAATATATTGTAAACATATTTCCTATGTATAATGGTGGAAAATACGAGAGACTGATAGTTGAAATCATTTTGAGTAGGATTCCTCTAAGGGATAAAATTTGAATTAGTAATTTGTTAGAGGTATATGATTTTGAAATCTGTCTCCGATAAGAAAATTTATTTTCCATGTTTAAAATATTTGTCATTATGATGAAGAAAATTAAAGAATAATATGATGAATACATTTATTACTTCACTTTCTCGTAATGGAGTAAATATGGTTTCATTTCTTTTCAGGTGTACCTATATATATTTATCTTGGAGCATTTATTATTCAAAGTGAAATTTGTAAGAATAATTTTCTGGCTTTTTAAAATTTATTTCTATGTTTTACCTTAGAGTTTAAGTACCAGATGCTGTGTTTGGGGTAATACTTTCGTTATTTGATCTCTGAACAGTTTAATGAAAGCAGCCCCCCAAAATCACACTCAAGAAAGATCCATATCTCGAAATTGGTTTTCAAATGATCAGTATTAGAAGGTCAAAAGATAGTTAGGAAAATAATTATCCAGGACTGAGGGCGCACAGCCACGGTCTCCCCCACAGCTGAATGAATTAGCTTCGGGCACTTCTGACTTAAGCTAAAAGAAAGAAGTGAGCACGAGAGGTTTAATTAAGTGACCAAAACACAAGTCTCTCTGTAGTAATTCGCATGAAACCACAGTACTGGAAATCAAATGTGTCCACGAGCGATTTTGATATGATTTTTGAAGTGCGTTCAGGAAACACGGGAAGCATCGTGTTTCTGTCTTTGAGCCTCGCTGGCCTGAGATGGGAGAACCATCAGAACCCTGTGCCCCATCACGGTTAGACATTCACGGCCCGCAGCGTCTGCCGACGGGCAGGAGAGAAAACAGACACCTGTCCACGTAGACCCTGATCTCTTCCAGACGACGTTGCCGTAGTCCCTTAAGAATTAAGAAAAGAGACGTGACAACATACGAATGCACAGACTCTCTCTGGCCGGCCAAAGACGTCTGTGGTCAACAGTATTGATTTCACCTGGAGGCAAAACGTTCCGTGCTGTAGCAAAGGAACCAAAAGAATCATTTCCAAACAGAGAGAGAAAAACCCCTGTAAAAAGATGAGGGTGAAAACATCCGGACAGAACCAGGTAAACGGAGAAGGAATCCAGTGAGCCACTTCGAAAATCAACAGCCAACGCTGGAGAGCCACGAGGTTAAGCTGGTTTTGTTCCCGGTTTTAAGATGGGATCTCACATTAGAAAAAGGTTAATTAGGTTAAATTAAATCGTCACCTCAGGGTTTAGATGTCAGCTGAGGCCAACACTGAGGGAACTGTAGGGCAAGTTTTCGGGGTTCCTCTGAGCCCCTAAAGCTTGCCTTCGAGCTGAGCGAGGAGGCCACACCAGAGAACCTGTCTGAACTGGTGAAGACACCCAGGTGACAGAGCGAGGCCCGCAGGGGCAGTCGGTGTGTCAAAGGGGTTTCTCTCTGTGCACACGCACCAGCACCGGTTCCCAGGGACGGCAGCCGTGAGACACAGGTGACGCCTGCCCACCCCTCCACTGCACGGCGGCGCTCTTTTGCCCTTACTGGTCCCATGTTCCCACACTTGGCAGATGTGCGAATGTCAGCCCTCACAACGCCAGCGGCATCAGGCCCGCCAGCCTGCCCAGCCCGTGACCTCCACCTGTCTCTACCACTTTGTTCTGGACTGGCCTTCCCTCCCCTCGCTTCCTCCATCCTGTTGCCAGAAGTCGGGAGAATCTAACAAATGTACAGTAAGATGCTGGTAATTAAACAAACTCTCTTAAAAGCAAAAAAGCTAGTCCCAGATCCACAGCGTTCACTGGTCTCCTTGGACTCAACACGCCCGAGACGGGCCACCTGCTGGCTGCCCACCTGATCTCGCTGCGCTCTAGCTGGGAAGAGCTGCACACAGCTGTCCCTCGGGAGGCCAGCTCTGCCACCCACCTCGGAAGGCACAGGGAGGAGTCCAGTGCCAGGAGCTCGGCGAATTAACAGCCAGGAGCCGAGTGGCACGGAGGCGTCAGGAGCCGGCATCCAGCCGCCTTTGCTGCTTTGCCCCTGCGGGACTGCACTTAGGTTTCTTAATAGGTTATTTGGTAAACGCAGCTGCTCAGACTGTGTCCGTGCCTTTCGGGGACATGTGTCATTTTATCGGGGACCCATGGAGATCGAGGAGCTCTCTTCTGATCCCCTCAACCAGCATCTCTGCAGAAACACCCCCTACCCTCACTGGAGAGAGCAGGGACAGGTACGGCAGAGGGACTGACCCAGAGAAACGCAGTTACTGTGAGGCTTCGGGCTCGCCATTTACACAACTAATCCCTTTAAGAAATAGAACCAGTTTCCTTCTCTTGGAAGTTTTTCTCAACTTATCTTTGTAGAGTTCTTTGTTACATCTTCTACACCAGGGGTAGCCGATCCCCGAGCCACAGACAGGTACTGCTGGTCAGTGGCCTGTTAGGAACTGGGCCTCACAGCAGCGGGTGAGCAGTGGACGAGTGAGCGAAGCTTCATCTGCGTTTGCAGCCGCTGCCCAGCGCCAGCATCACCGCCTCGGCTCCATCTCAGATCATAAGGCGTCAGATTCTCACAGGAGCACCAGTCCCCAGTGCCAGGAAGATTGGGGACCGCTGCTCTACGCCCTACAAAACACTGTTTCTATCTGCACCCAAACTTTTGGCGCACTAGAACTACTTCAATTCCAGAAGTCTGCAAGCTTCTCGAAAGCAGGGGACGGGACGTCTGTCCCTCTGTAACATGCCCAGAGCCTGGCACACGCCCACTGCAGAGCAGGAGCTGAGACTCACTGAACGACACACGTGGACGTGGGGATAAGTGGTCAGGAGGCCTGAGTTCCGGGTCCAGTTCTGCTGTTCACTGGCTACGACATGTTCATCACTCATCCCCCTTCTTAGGCTCCAGTGAATTATTCATGAAATGAAAAGATAAACGGGCACTTTTCGAAGACGTTTTTAATAACAAACGCTTCCAAATTTACCTTATACTTCTACCAAGTCTGACACTGATATTTAATTAAAAAATCTCTTTCAAATCCTGTAAGGAAGCAGATACGGTCGACTGATTAAAAACAAATCCTTAATTCTCAACCTGATATGATTTTCAGTATCGTGCTGCCTCGCGCTGAGCATAGATAATAGGTGAGAGAAACAAAACAGGAAGCCTTTAAGTCCTTACTCAGCCTACGGTTTGCGGTCTAAACACCTGATGGCATTTCTCCACACTCTCAAGGAAAAAAGAAAGTGCCGAAATCTGTGGATATTCTTGAATCAGCTTTCACTGCGCCGTGGCCGGGAAAAAGAATCGATCGGGTGAACCTCACCTCTTGGGCTCAACAAAAGATTCATGCCCAAAAGCCAGATTTCAACAAACTATTCCATGAAGGTCCGCTCAAATAATGCAGTCGCCATTTCGTATCCGTGTTTCTAGAATCCTTTCGACCTGGATAAATGTCAAATCATAGGAACCCTGAAGAAGTCAACCGCAGTGTTAACGGATTTTTGGCGCTTTCTGATTTCCCTGGTATAAATGCTCCCGCCAAGGTGATTGCAACGCAATAACAGTTTAACAACTGGCTCACGAAACTCCCGAATATTTAAAAATTGGCTCTCGGGAGCTGGTAAGAGAAGGGTGCATGCAGCTCACCGCTGGACTTCACAAAAGCGAACACCTGCTGCTCGGGACCTCTGCCCTGACCCCTGGCCACTGAGAGTGTAGCCCCTGAAACTCCAGCATCGGCAGAATCTAGCACAGGTGCTGGCAACCTTCAGGGCCCCTGGTCTGTCACCTTTTTTGTAAATAAAGTTTTATTGTAACAAACCATGTCTGTTCACTTACATGTGGCCTGTGGCTGTTCTACATGGCAGCAGCAGAGATGAGCACTAGCCACAGAGACTGCGTGGCTTATGGAGCCTGTAGTGTTTACGATTTGGCATTTTACCGGAAAAAGTTGACCGACCTCCAATTTGGGAGATTGTTAGAAATACAGATACTGAGGCCCCGCCCCAGACCTCCTAAGGGAACCTGCACAGGACCTCCAGGTGATCTGCATGCAAATCAAGTCTGAGAACCTCGGATCCTGGGCAAGCTGCCTTGGGAACAGCGCTGCGAGGCCTAGAGGTCAGCGGGCCTCTGTGTCCGGCAAGTGTCGACCAGAGAAACAGCCAGAAGGAGGAAGACGTTATAGAGACGGACATTGAGGGACCGGCTGACAAGACTGTGGGGCTGGCAAGGAAAGTTCAGACCCTCGGGACGGGCAGGACGGGGGACTTCCATCTGAAGGCGGAATTTCTTCTTCCTCAGCAACCCTCAGCTCGACTCTTAAAACCTCTCTGCTGATTAAACCAGAGCCACTGACGTCATCCGGGACCGTTGCAGGTATTCAGAGTCAACTGGCTATGGACTTGAATCACATCTATGACTGATGTTCCTTCACAGCAAAACCTAGATTAGCTTTTGACTGAATGACTGGAGATGGCCACCTAACCATGTTGACACACTATATACACAACACGGAGCTTTGCAGCAGAGTAGGAAACAGCTGAGTCTTGAAAGGCAGAAATATGGACAGACTACCCAGCGGTCCCCAACCTTTGTGGCACCAGGGACCGGTACTCCTATGAGAAGCTGACGCCTGATGATCTGAGGTGGAGCTGAGGCGGTGATGCCGGCGCTGGGGAGCGGCTGCAAACACAGATGCTTTGTTGCTTACCCGCCAGTCACCTCCTGCTGTGTGGCCTGGTTCCTAACAGGCCACAGAACCTGTACCAGCCTGCAGCCCAGGGGTTGGGGACTCCTGGACTACACCAGAGAATAAATGTGACAGAATTAACTAGTTAAATATCTCCTTATTCATAATATCGCAGAGGATACACGTAACCCTATAGATTACAAACAATAAATGCAGTTATCATAATTCTGGTATCACAAAATGATTTGAGATATAGTAGTCTATAAATTCTAATAATTCTTGGTAAAATAACCCTTTCAAGAAATATCTAGTCTCCAAAAGATAATCTTGTGGGTTTTTTTACATAGTAAAGAATGATATTAACTCTCTCCCCCATTGGATAATATATAATTTGTGCAAAAATGACAACAGTGGCTGTTAAACTCCAAGGGATTATTCTTAGACCCAAAGATCACCAAGAAAAAATATACTGGAACTTCCAAAGGCAAAAAACAGAAAAAAAAAAAAAATCCCAATGACAAAAAGGAAATCTTTTCTGGTGAGTTAAAATGATTAAGATTTCCACTTATAATGAGATGCTAGTTGAAGCCACTCTAGATTTCTCCTGGGGTCTTTACAGACATAATATTTTCTCATTATTAGGTCTTCAGCAGAAAGGAAAGCGCGTATCATGCTCTTCCCCCGAGTCACTGAGGAAGGGACACTTCGCACCAGTCATTCAGAACGGGAAATGAGGGGAAGGCGGCTGCGGCGCTTACAGTGATGCATAATTATTTCCCTGGAATAGATGGGCTGTGAATTCTTCTGTCGATTCTGCTTCGGGAGGCGTTCTCCTGAGGAGCCTGACC
>NW_011889615.1:80382-89487 GCF_000151845.1 Pteropus vampyrus | reverse complement strand
GGGCCTGACTCTCACGGACCCTCATCCTCCAAGTCTGCCATTTCAGGAGGAGAAATTTACAACCCATGGGTCCACGCCCGAAGGTTGTCATCTCAGACTGGTGCTTACTTCTTATTTTCTCGATGGCATTGACCCTGGACCTTATTACTGTATACAGACTTCTGGTAAGTATGAGGCTTTTGTATCCAAAATTCCCGTTAGGGGAAATTCTTTTTTTTTGGGTTTTCTTTTTTTGGGGTTGGGTTTTAGTTTTTTTTTTTTTTTGTTTTACCACGGGGGGGGAAACTTGTTTTTTTTGTTTGTTTTGTTGTTTTCCCTGACCTTTTAAGGGGTTGGCTAAAAATGAGAAGAATGTATTATATGAGCAGAAAATTCTAAAGCAGAAATGGATTCCAGTTTTTGCTGCAAAAATGTGGAGTAAGATGCTAGATAGTATACCAGTGAGGTGGCAGGCTTCAGGTAAGCCTGCCTTGAATGTCTCCAGGGTACCCTTACGTTTAAATTCCCTCTAATAACCACGGGCCCTGCTAAGTGCTGTGGGCTGTCTCAGACGTTCATTTTAGAGTGCTGACTTTTTCCCATTGGGTGCCTAGGCACCGACCAGGCAAGCCATCCTGGAACCACCTTCCTGGTTGACCTTGACTTGTTCTCAGTTATCTTTATAGAATACATTTATCAATGGCCTATCAGCTGGAACAGAAACTTTGTTCAGGCAGAACTACCTGGTGATAAATGTTGTTTTCTGGTTTCTGGAGGAAAATACTACACCGTAGCAGAATTTCATGTAATAGCACACAACGAATGTGAAAACATATGGTAAGGAAAACCAATCTACTAGACCAAATATCTAAAATCCATGTCAAATATAAGAATGGTCAAATCAAAAAGAAAAAAAAAATCTGTTTTTTTCACTAAGAATGAACAAGAATTCAAAAGAATTTCTATATCAAGTATCTAAAATTAACTAAAATAAACCAGATTCTATGTCTTATCGAATTCCCCATTTCTCTGCCGCAAACGGATGTGGATCTCCATTCCAGCTGCAGCGCATACTAGCTATGTGACCGCAGGAAAACTATTCAAATGCTCTAAGAATTATATGTCTGCCTTCGTACAACAAGGATGCTAATACTTACTACTTCATAATACTTACTACTTCATAGATCTGTTTTTAAGTTTGAGAAAATGCAGCTAATTCACTTACAAGAGTCTGACCATGGTAACTGTACAGTAAATGCAATTTACTTGTTTATTAATTTAATAGCTGATTATTTAGTTTTAAAACTCCAAATTATGACGTTCACTCAATTAATGAGAATTATAGAGCTAGAAAAAAAGTAATAGGGTCTCTTGTAATACTCTGCTTTATTCTCCATCAAGATTTTTTCAAGTTAATGTTTTAATATATTCCTAAAAATACTTCCAGGTCAACTTTGATAATACATGTATATAATGCATAATAATATTTTGCACCAATAGGCAAATAAAGTACCATCACATCCCTGATCTATAATAGTTTATCAATAAATGGTGGTTTGATAATGATGACGATGATGATGATGACGACGACGACGACAATAAAGAGAGATGGAGATGAGGAAGAAAAGAATAGGAAAGAAATCAAAAGACATTGTTCCTGTTACAATTATATATATTCTGGTCCCACAAGCTAATAAGGAAATGTGACAGTTATTACATGTGAATAATCCAGCATAAACTGATGAAAAAGAATTAAATCCCAGGAGACACTTTTCATTTCAAGGTGAATATTTTCTTTTGAAATTATTTAAAAATGTGAGACTTTAAATTATTAATTGAAGTTTTTACATAATTATTTTGAGTGTTAGAAAGCCCTTTGAATGCTTTCTCTAGCCTTGTGGTTGGAACGAATATTCCTGGTTACCTACTGGGGCATTTCTTAGGAGCGCTCTGAACTCTAGAACAGGTATTAAGTAACTAGGAAGTCACATAAATATCACATTAACATTAAGGAAACTGTCGGCCTTTTTTCAGAAAAAACAAATGTGCCTCCTGATGCTTGATCAAGAATTAGAACGTCCGCCCTCCACTGCAGAATGCTGTTATTCTACCAACTCACACCATCTACGTGATATCAGGGTGTTTACATTAAACGCTGAGTCTTCTTCATCTGCCAAATATCTATAGTTTCTAAACAGTCCAAATAAAGCTCCCTCCCTTCCTAAAATCTCTCTGGTCACCCCAATGTTTGAAGATAATGAAATTCTACAGCAGACATGATTTGTCCCAAACATTTCTATGATACTGTAAATGGTTATCTATTCCTTCATATATGGCCTATCTCCCCAACTACTTTAGAGACCTATGGTGATTATAAATTTTGTTCTGCATCTTTCTGAATCCTCAGTTCTGGCTGTTGACAATCCTCGAATGAATGGATGATAGTTCTTGAATGGAACCTAAGTATTACCTAATGAAAATGCTTCATATCTCAGAGATGAGAAAACTGAGGCCACTGAATTATTTATAAGATTACAGTATGAAAGAAACTATGTAAAATGTATGAGTTTAATAGTGAGATAGGATCTCAGCAGGATAGAAAATGACGGTCCAGTTATACTTCATTGTGACAACGTCAGGTCCAGTGGAGGGGTGAATGTAAGAGGTGGCCTTGGGGCATGTCATGCCATCTAAGGTTCAGAAGAGATCGAAAACCGGAATCATCAGATAAACATTAGATGACAAAATAAAGAGACAAGTACGAATGGTAAAGTAGCCATTTTTTTCTGTAACGGGTGAATGCAAACCCCATTTCATTTTAAATGCTCTATATCTAAAAAATATTGAAAGAGTAAGAACAGAGTTTACAATTGAAGCGTAGAGTGGAAAATGCTCCAACTTAGATTTAAATAAAATTATTTTTTTCCCATTTAAATCTAATTATTAGATAACACATTGCGTTATCCTTCAAAAGCTATATAGCATTATCAACTTTATAAACGCTTATGTTCAAAGGAAAAGGATTTCCCTCCAGCACATAAACAGCAATCATGAATGATAAGGTGTAAGAAAATAGATGAAAACATGATGTTAGTCAAGTACGTATCACATCAAATGACTCAAGAAAGAGGCAGTCAAAGGGTGGGGACACAGAGCATTCGTTTACATGACAAAGCGATGACCAATACGTAAGGCAGACAAGACAGCGAAATATTTTCTGAATGCAGAAAGTATCACCGGAGCTCATCTTTAATTCCTCTGAAGTTGGAGAGGATGTAGATTTACATTTTACTTCTATTAAAGGACTGACCTAGAGCCTTTCTCATACAAGATGCGGCTTGTCAAGCTCATGTTTCCCGTCTCATGATGTGTTTAAGAGGATACAAATCAAAGCGAAACAAGAAAAACTCAGAGCGGAAACATCTACATATCTGCCTTTGAAAAAAAAATAGAGAAATGGTAATCGCGGATTATATTCTGCCTCACGTTTTCCGTTGAAATTAAGGGCAAATAATATAATGCTCCCTGAGAAATAGCAAATGGGAAATTGAATCCGAGACGTAACATGATTTTTAATATCTTTAACCAAAAATGTTCTTCCTAAATTTTTCATGTTCTTTGATCTTCAAAGCACGCGAAAGAATCGGTGTGCTAAAACATAACCAGGAGAGGTAGAGAGAGACAGCTCAGGTGCTTCCTCCTTCACCTGCACTGGAGATATTTAAATAAGAGCCATCTGAACGATCCTTTGCAGAAAGTCAGTTTTATTTTTTAAAACCTGCAGAGGGAATGACTGGCATGAGAATTGCCTCTAAGCATGCAGTTAGTTGAGAAAGGAAGGAGTCCGTCTGATGCCAATATTTTGGGTGTGATTCAAAGACTGGAGGTACCAATGAAATGGGAAGACTGTTTAAGGTGTGAGCCTCGACGAGGCTGCCGATGAAGGCAGAGAGGGTAGATAAAATGAGAAGAGGCCCACAGACTAAATCTTGGGGACCTTCAATGTTTAAAGTCAGAGAGATGAGAAGGACCTAGCAAAGCAGATTGAGAAGAAGCAGCCAGAGAGTCGAGAGGAAAATCAGGAGAATGTGGCTGCCTGTCCCCCATAAAACCCTTTTCATTAACTCCCAGAGACTGAGATCAGGTTTCCGTGTGTTATGGAATTTATTAAACCCTCAGTGATAACAGAATTCAAGTCATAAATAAGGAATGAAACAGGAATGGCTACATCACCGGATGGACCTATGTGACCCCAGGTGCAAAGCCCACCTCATGGGGTTCTGTGACTTCGGGGTCACCACGACCTAGCACTCAGCTCTCCTGTGAGCAGGAGAGTGCCCTGTTCCCCTTGGGGAGAATATTGAACACGTCCAGATTCCCTGAAAATAAGACCAAGGGGAAGATGAAGCCAGAGGGAAAAACGGATTGCATCATTACGCTAGTCTAATGTTTCATTTCCAACACTCCATTTCTTAGAATTCAGGGTATGCGTCTCTCCACAAAGGCTAGCAGTGAGGTCTACTCTCCCTTCATCCACATCTACGGGCCTAATTCTGTGGCCTACTTTTAGGATATGTGTTCAAAACGCAGTAGACCAGCATTAGTATAGATGATAAATCTAGGGTGAGAGGGTACATACGTCATCGTCTTCTACTTCCCAGCTCTAAATGAGAAAATAGAACAAAGGATAGTGCCTTTGAGCCTTATACTACTCCGAGTCCTCACTACGTGGCCTTCAATGTCCACACGTAGACATCTCTTGTCCACCCTCGCTCAGCCCTCCTTCCAGCCTTACGTGCAGATAACGTACTTGACTTCCATCTCAGGAATGAGGCAAATTGGTGGCCCTAAACTCCTGCTTAGGAAGGATGCTTTTCCCCACCTGGAGCAGAGTTTCAGAGGCACACCTGTGTATCTTTGACAGGATCGCTGTTTGGAGAGGCCCTTAGTAAAATTCTCTTTTCTAGAGTTAATATTCTTAATATTCACCTTTTGTTTAATGTTTTATTTTCCCTCTTCCATTGGGGATGTAAAGGTGAGATGACAAACTGGAACTGTTAACCATCAAATAAGACTTTTGTGCCCCTCTTTAAAGAAGAAAAATTGCCTTATTGCAATAAATGAGCATACGATGCTTGGAAAGTTGCTCTTTGAAATCGCTCTCACCAGCTGACTGCTGAACGTCACGTCAAAAGTGCATCGTCCATTCATTAACTTACACCAGACACTTCTCCTGGGGCTGAGGACTACGCAGGGAACGAAGCAGAGAAAAAGGATGGGGACTCGGAGTAGCACAGGCGCTATTAAACGATTTTAACAATGTTAGAAAGGATAATCAAACACTTACTGAATGCTTCTTTTGATCCAGTGTTGCAAGTACATCATTTGTATGAATCTTCGCAACAACCTAATTACCCAAAAATTACCCAAAACAAACTGAGGCAACGAGAGGTCAAGTATTTGCCCAGGGCCATAGGCCCACTAAGTGGTAGAACCGGGACCGAAACTTAGGCTCGCTCTGAGTGGGCAGGATTTCACCACCTCGAACACGAACACATCGACAAACAAGAAAAGTTGATTTTATAAAGGCAACAGTGACTCTATAAACAATTTATAAAAATCTGTAAACGGAGCTGATTCTAAAACTACTGTAACTATTTATAAACTGTAACTATAATAGTTATAGTTTATATATTGTATAGTTTATATATTGCAGTTAATATATAGCTTATATATTGTAATTATTGAGATGCTAATGAGGGAGACAGAAAACCCGTGCACAGTGAACCCGCCTCACACATGTGAACCTGCTCTCAGGGCTCAACTCCCACTCCCAAAGGTTATGAGGCGCCATAGCCTTTCCAGTCGGTATTAGGGAATAAGCTTCCTCTGGGCATTTCAGCCATAGCGACAGGCTCAGGCCGGTCATGAAAACATCCAGTCCGGCGCTCAGTTCTTCAGGCTGGGACTGGGCACAGGGACGGTCCAGGGCCTGGCACATCACTGCTCCACGGTTTCTCCTGAGGGGCCTTCTCAGAAATATTTGCTTATGAATACTCTCCTTTTGGGTGTAATCTATCCTTTAGTCTCCCCTCTACATTTTTATTTATAATTATTTCAATTTTTACTAATTAGACTTATTTTCAGTTATTTTCCAATTCCGCCCGGTCATTTTTGGGAACCCTCTATTTCCTGCTTTATTTCTTTGTCCGTTTATCTGGATATGTACTTCCCCCCCTTTCAATATCTGCAGTCCTTGAAAGTTTTAATCTGGTTACTGTTCCCTCCGACTCTCACTGGCAGTAACTTGATTATTTTGTTTTGGGTAATTTTTGACTGTTAACTCACATTTCACTGAATTAATCCTTAGGAATCTGTGGAACAAAGGTGGGTTGTTTTCTCTCAGAAAAAAAAAATTTTGCGTTTGCTTCTGGGTCGCCCCTGCTTGTCTACTGACCTGCCACTGTATTAATTAACATTTTGTAAATTACCTGGCATGAATATTGGAATCCTAGAGAAAGCAGCCCAGCTCTGCTGCGGGTCTGAAGTTCAATGTTTTAATCCCAGGGCCCAAGTTAATAAATGACCCAAAGATTTCCCTTTAGAATTTACTTAAGCACTGTCTACTCTGTTATAATTTACTTTTGTGTTGTTCTTAAAACCCTGGGACATTTTCTTTACTCCTTTATGAGACTGGAGATGCTATAAAGCATATGTTTTTGCAGTTCGTCAGAGGCCTAATTGTATTGCAGTGAGAGTCTCTTCAGAGTAGTCAGTAAAACTGCTAGACGCAGAGTTACAGCCTCCCGAGAGCTTAGAGGACGGGTGTGCCGCCCAGCTCTACTGTCTGATGCGGGGTGCTATTCACGGGACAGCCCCAGTTTCGCTCATTGCTTCCGAAAGCGCTTTAGCGATTCTTAGCCTTCAGTAGTCACTGGCATTCAGAGAGCGAGCCCATCGCTAGAGAAACACGCACAAGTGTATATGATTGATATTTTGCATATCATTTCACAGAGGTTGCAGACACTGGAAGCCCATCCACAGACCCTTTCTGCATCTAGGTTAGAGACGCTGGATGAGACAACTAATAGATTTTATACAATGATCATAAAGGATGGATTTATGAGAAGATTTAGGGTCAGTGTGCAGGAGGAGATAATAAACCTGTTAGCCAAGGACCCTTCAGTGCTTTTAATGTACCAGCCAAAACCAAGTTTAACAATTTTGATTTTGTGCATATTAAATATGGTTGAACAGGCCTTTCTATTTATCAGAATGAGTTTAGAAAAGAATTTTTTTCCCTTCATGTAGTTAGGCCATTAACAGTTACAGTCATTCATAGGCTAAGCCAGATTTTCGATCTGGGATTCAAAGCTATAATCTTGACACTTAAGGGACAGATTTGAGAGCTACATTTCCTAGTGGGGTGGCCTTCCATTTGGCCACAGCTACAGTGCTGCCATCAGGAGGCTGAAAGACATTTAATCTCCTACGTCTTTTATAACTGGGAAGGCAGGAAACAGGTCGACGCATGACGGAACAGTTTGAAGAAATTCCTGAGACAATGGTTATGAGTGGCCACACGAGAGCATCAGGCAAGTTAAATCAGGAGAAGAAAAGCAGAGTGGACGCCAGAAGTGACGTGAGGGTCCCTTAGGAGACAGCACAGTCATCCGCTCAGTCACCAGAGCTGTGGGTATCAGTTCCCCTCTGCAGAACTGCAAACGGGAGGTGTGTTGCAAAGAACCTGCGCTCACATACAAAGTGCTACAGCTAGGGAGCGACGCATTGCTTACGTGAATTAGAGCGAATTCAAGACTATCTGTAAAATAGCGTTACCCCTAACTCGCTTGCATTCTCATGCAGGACTTTAAGTTGGCACACGTTTCAAAACATAACCTAAAACACATGTAGCAATGCTAAGGGCCTCTTCACAGAGTCGAGAGCATGGGCCTCTGGAGCTGGACTGCCAGGAGTTCAATTCCTCGCTCCAATACCCCACAGCTGGCCCGATTCGCCAAGATTGATACTGCAGTATTTCGGTTTTCCCATCAGGAGAATAGTCATAATTATAGAATTTACCTAAAGGTTTCTGCAAAAATTAAAAAAGATAATTATGTAAAGTATTTAACATAGTATCTGGCTTGTAGAAGACATTCGATAAACGTATTCTATTGACTTTTTATTGTTAGCATTATCAGTGTAGATTTTACCGAGCCATATTGAGCAACTCTTACAAATGCACTGCGAATGTTTAGATGAGTGATGGCTGATTTCAGAGGTTTACCCGGCCTCCATCGTGGGGAACTCCGTGGAGATCTGAATGTATCCACAGGAGTCCGTGACCCCTATGCACATGACACAGCAGGAGAGGAAATAGAGATGACCTCCCTCTTTAAAGATCAGGAAAATTTAACCCCGCAGGTGGTCAAATAAAGGATCGTATAGAATCAGGCGGAGGCAGAGCCAAAGGGAGAAAGAGTTCAGCCGCAGGTCATGCACGGCGCAAATGTGCCGAGAGTTTGTGGGAGGCAGAGATGCAGCGGCGCCCCCGGAAACAGATGCGTCCGTGGACACGCGAGCAAGCTTCAGCCTCATAACCGCTGAGCGCGCGCCTTCACCTGCCGATGTACCTGGAAGCACAGGTGTGGATGTAAGCACGACGAATTCCTGCGAATCTTCATATAACGGCCGGAATTCATTCACCTTAAACTGAATTTTCTCACGCACAAAAAACAGACGCCATCAGATGCTCTTATTATGGCCCACCGAAACCAAGTAGGATTAGGCATTTATATCCCACTCCGTAAGCCTATGGTAAAGGGCTAATTATATGGTACTTTTCATTAATCCTTGTATAAAAATAGCTTTATCTTTAAGCGATAGTAAAGCATCTCAAAACGCAGGCCAGCCACAAAATTTGCAGATGAGTGACACTTTTCATCAAAAACAAACAAACAAAAACAAGCCAAGTCCCTCAGTTGATACTTTAGATCACCGAAACGTCCCTTAATTAAGTAAAACTAAAAAGGGGTACCCAGAGGAGGGTTTCAGGAGCACAGAGTGGGAGGAGCGTCCTGAGAAAATCCACACTCGCATTTGAGAGAGTCGAGTTATTTTTGAAGG
>NW_011889615.1:70247-80157 GCF_000151845.1 Pteropus vampyrus | reverse complement strand
TGCAAAAATTAAAAAAGATAATTATGTAAAGTATTTAACATAGTATCTGGCTTGTAGAAGACATTCGATAAACGTATTCTATTGACTTTTTATTGTTAGCATTATCAGTGTAGATTTTACCGAGCCATATTGAGCAACTCTTACAAATGCACTGCGAATGTTTACATGAGTGATGGCTGATTTCAGAGGTTTACCCAGCCTCCATCGTGGGGAGCTCCGTGGAGATCTGAATGTATCCACAGGAGTCCGTGACCCCTATGCACATGACACAGCAGGAGAGGAAATAGAGATGACCCTCCTCTTTAAAGATCAGGAAAATTTAACCCACAGGTGGTCAAATAAAGGGTCCTATAGAATCAGGCGGAGGCAGAGCCAAAGGGAGAAAGAGTTCAGCCACAGGTCATGCACTGCGCAAATGTGCCGAGAGTTTGGGGGAGGCAGAGATGCAGCGCCGCCCCCGGAAACAGATGAGTCCGTGGACACGCGAGCAAGCTTCAGCCTCATAACCGCTGAGCGCGCACCTTCACCTGCAGATGTACCTGGAAGCACAGGTGTGGATGTAAGCACGACGAATTCCCGCGAATCTTCATATAACGGCCGGAATTCATTCTCCTTAAACTGAATTTTCTCACACACAAAAAACAGACGCCATCAGATGCTCTTATTATGGCCCACCGAAACCAAGTAGGATTAGGCATTTATATCCCACTCCGTAAGCCTATGGTAAAGGGCTAATTATATGGTACTTTTCATTAATCCTTGTCTAAAAATAGCTTTATCTTTAAGCGATAGTAAAGCATCTCAAAACTCAGGCCAGCCACAAAATTTGCAGATGAGTGACACTTTTCATCAAAAACAAACAAACAAAAACAAGCCAAGTCCCTCAGTTGATACTTTAGATCACCGAAACGTCCCTTAATTAAGTAAAACTAAAAAGGGGTACCCAGAGGAGGGTTTCAGGAGCACAGAGTGGGAGGAGCGTCCTGAGAAAATCCACACTCGCATTTGAGAGAGTCGAGTTATTTTTGAAGGGAGTTTGGTGACGTGCCCGCCTTGCATAAACAGGCAATGGCCCCTCTGTCATGTTTCTCATTCTAGGCAAACGCCAGGCTTTCGTCAGAGTGGTGGGGGCCACATGGGATTTCAGGTCATCAGTTCGAGCCTAACCATGCCATGCGGATCCCATCCCGACTCCAGCGCCTGGACCCTGGCTAGGGCTGCAGAGGAGGGTTGCAAAAACCCTGACAATGAGCAGCAACTCTCTTTTTTCTTTGTTCAGGAAAAAAAAAAAAAAAAGAATTAACAATTTCAATCTAATTTCATTCCATAATGAAACTGGAAATTAGAGTCCCCGTAGTGTTCTGCTAACCTTTCTCAAGAGTCAGGCCTTTTTTTTTCTTTTCTCTAACTGTATCTCTGTAACACTAATGACCCGACACCATCTGAGGAATAACAAAAAAAAAAAAAAAAAAAAGTCCATTAACAAGAGACACAGTCGAAATTCTCTCGCGCTTCAAAAGCTGCCTTTTAACAAGGATCTTTCTTGTTGAAAACGCTCAAGCGTTAATTATTTTTAACCACAAAATTTTGATCGTTTTACTCTGTAGATAGATATTCTTTGTGAAATTAGACAATTTCACTGGTTTATATTAAGACTTAAAACTTCTGGTTCTCCACAGCACTTAATTTTAAATTGTAATGCTAAGGATTCTTTTTTGGGTGGGAGTTGGGGTTGGGAGGCCGTATTATGTCTCCTAAGACTTTCTATTTCTTGACTCCCAGCGCAATAATTCAAGTTCCTGTCGGAATGGAATGCAAAAAATATTTTTACTATTATCAAAATTGTGTTGGACGAGTGAATCAGGCAAGGGAAGCTTTATTTGACTATGGCCATAGGGAAGACGGGGAGACCGAACGCAACTTGTTTAAACGAAAGGGAGTTAAATGCTGGGAACGTGGAAAGTGCTGGAGGAAGTTAGGGAGAGGCTGCTCAAGGTGATTAGATCACCTGAGCTTGCTAATGGACACTTACCAGCGTTAGGCTCCCACCCCACCCCTCTCCACAGAGACATGGAGATAGAGACTCAATCTGGAAGATTAAATTTCAAAAGGATAGCTCCCAGGTCTTTGAGCTTCCCTTAGACCACGTAATTTAGAAGATGCTATAGGTTTGAGAAATAACAAAAGAAACCCCCAAATATTTCAGTCCTCCGTCACAAATTCAAACGGTGTATGCTTTAAAATATTTATATAATTTAATTAAATTTATATAAAGCATGGAATATTCTATTTTCAATCGATCAACCTATTACAGATTGTGTTCAAGGTATGGGTTTTGTGTGTGTGAAATGTCGTAACTTCTTTATTCTTGCCTTTACAGTAATATAGAATCCCCAGCTTAAAATCACGTTACTGAAACTAAGTCATTTTTACTTGGTTTCATTTTCTTTTTGTTTCAACTTAGCTATGTACTCTTTGCAACAGGCACGATACCCCTGAACAACCATGTCACTTGAGCGTCCTACATCATGAAAGCCGTTTTTGATTCACTATGGCTTTTAGGAATTACTTTACGTGTGATTTTCTGGCGGTTGAACAGGAAGCGCGTTCTTGAAGGCGTTTGCTGGGCTGGTCCCCACTTTCTTCTGTGATTGCTGGGGCTCAGCTTTAAGACTTCAGATTTTCTCACCGCATCTATTTGATTGTGACATTTTTGAGGCCATTTTAAAACTCAGAATTTTTTTATGATTATCTTTCCATTCGTATATATTTTTTTAAATAATTTTTATCCTGTTTTATAAATTAAAGAATTAGAATAATCCATAAAGAAAATTAACAACTTGATGTTCCCTTTACATTTTTTTTTTTCCACACAGAAGGAGAAAAAAATGTGGAACTAGAATTTGTCCCTATCTGGCAGGTATGATCGGCAGAACAGCCCCCCAAAGATGCCCATGCCTTAATCCTGGGGACCCGTGAAAATTACATCGTAAGCAAGGGGAACTTTGCATCAGAAATGAAGCTTGTGGACATTAAAATAGGAAGAGTATCCTCGATAACCCGAGCAGGCCCGATCCAGTGACATAAACCTTTAAAAACAGAACTTTCTCTAGCAGAGGAGGAGGCTGAGAGCTGAGACAGAAGAAGCCGCAGACAGCGAGGCAGAGGGACTGGACCACGGGAGGGGCCCGGGGAAGGGAAGAGCAGCCCCAGAGCAAAGCCAGCCCTGGCCTGACAGCCAGCAAGGAAGGGGGCTCTCTGCCCTACGCCACGGGGCGGAATTTAGCCCGAATGATTCTGCAAGCAGACTGTTTGCCAAAGTCACCGGAAGTGAACTCAGCCCTGCCAACACCTCAACTTCAGCCTTGGGAGACCTGGAGCCAAGAACTGGCATGACCACGCTATGCCCACGCCTCAGACCCACGGAAATGACAGCAGAACGAACGGGTCTTGCTGTGAGCCAGCAGGTCTTTGGTCATTTGTCATGGAAACAATAAAAAATGAATGCCATTTGTATCTACAATTTATTTCCATACCTTCCTCTGTCATACTCTATGAATGTAAAGTCATTAAATTAACTGTATTTTCAAACATATTCTATGTAGCAGGTAAATCTGGCAAAGTTTCCAGTCTCCTCTCACCTCTACTGACCTGAGAAATGAATCACAAATTCGCCTAGGATAAAATGACAGTCGAGATGATTTAAAACCATATACGTTTGCCTACTTTTAATGTCTTTTCTTTTGGATCTCCGGTGATATGTAATTTTATTTTTGTGTGTGTTACACTGAAACTTAAATTTTTGAATAAGGAAATTGATAAAATGTTGAATTTTTAAACTCGAAGATATCCATCGTTATTCTTTGTGTAACTTTGTGTCCTATTAATACCTCTGAAAAGTCGTATCTGACAGATGTGAATTTTATCAATATATTTGTATTTGTCCTGGCGGCCTGCAGTCCCTCACAAACTCTGCCAAAATTTGAGAAGAAACAGCTACTAAAGCATGCTGTTAGCTTTAATTAACAACAACAAAAAAAATCAGAACTAAAGAATTTAAGTATTTTACTCTATCACTAAAGGTAATAATATCACACATTTAATTGGTAATGAACGTGTATTAGTTTCCTGTGGCTGCTGTACTAATGGACATTGATTGTTTCACAATCTGGGGTCTAGAAGGATGAACGCGAGGTGTCAGCAGGGCCATGCTCTCTCGGACAGCTGAAGGGGCCCCTCCCTGCCTCTCTCCAGCCTTTGGCGGTCGCTGGCCATCTTTGGAGTTCTCTCGATCACGGCGGCATAACTCCAGTCAGCCTTCATCACCACATGGCATGATGCATGTCCCCATCTTCACACGGCCATTTTCCTAGAGGCATATTGCAATAGAGGCCTGCCGACTCCAGTGTGACCTCATCTTAACCAACTGCACCTGTAATGACCCGATTTCAAAATCAGGTGACATTCTGAGATGCTGAGGATTAGGCCTTCATCCCTTTCTCGAGGAGGCACAGTTCAACCCAGAATGGGAGGTAACCACATGTTTTCATATGTAGAGTTGTAAGAATTAAGAAATTACTCTTGGATTTTGAGAATTTAATAAAATCTCCCATTAATAGGATTTTTTTTTCTCTTTTTGGGGGGGAGGGGGCAGATGGAGCTTGCTGTCCCCTTTCCCCCATTATGAGGCCCTCCTCCCAAACTGCACTCCAAACAAGCAGCACACACCAAAATTAAAAATACAACACCATTTACATTTTGTCAAAAAAAATGAAATACTTAAGTGTAAATCTAACAAAACTAGTAAGGTACATGTATGCTAAAAACAATAACACCATCAAAGAAGATTTAAATAAGAGATTCACCATGTTCATGGATTGGAAAATCAATACAGTAAAAATGTGAATTCTCCCAAAATTTATATACAGGTTTAACTCAATTCTTATCAAAATCTCAACGAATATCTTTGTAGATATAGGCAAGATTACTTTAAAATTTATATGGAAAGGCAAAAGAATTAGAATGACTAAAACAATTTAGAAAAATAAGAATAAAGTGGGAGAAATAAATCTACCCAATTTCAAGACGACCTATTGGCTACAGGACTCCAGACTATGTGGTCTTGGCAGAGGGCTAGAAACACCAATCAGTGGAACAGAATAGAAAATCTAGAAATAGACCCACACAAATATGACCAGCTGATTGTTGAGGAAAATGCAAAAGAAATTCAATTAAAGAAAGATAACCATTTCAACAAACGGGGCTGGAGCAATCAGAAATCCATAGGGAAATAAACAAGCAAATAAATAAATAAACCTTGACCTAAGTCTCCACCTTACATAATGATTAACTCAAAATGGATCATGGATTCAAATGTAAAACACAAAACTATAATACTTTTAGGGGAAAAAATAGAAGGAAAATCTTCAGGGTTTAGTGTTAGACAAGATTTCTTAGACTTAACACCAAAGCACAAGTAATAAAAGAGAAAAATTGATCAACTGGACTTCTTGAAATTAAAACCTTTTCATCTATAAAAGATCCTGACAGGAGGATGAAAACACAAGCTTAGGACTGAAAAAAAAAAAAAAAATTTTTGCAAACCACAAATCTGACAAGGGACATAGACTTAAAATACTTAAAGAATCCTCAAAGCTCAATAGTTAAAAAACAGGCAATGCAATTAGAAAATAGGCAAAAGAGATAAAGAGACATTTCACCAAAGAGGATAAACGGATGGCGATCAATCACAAGAAAAGATATTCAATATCATTAGTCGTCAGGGAACTGTATATTAAAACCACATAGAAATGTCACTCCACGTCTATCAGAATGGTTAAACCAAAAACAATGGCAACAGCAAGTGTCAGTCAGGATGCACAAAAACTGGATTGTTCACACTCTGGCGTTAGGAATATAAAATGGTTTAGCTCCTCGGAAAACAGTTGGGGTGATTTATCCTAAAACTATCCGTGCAACTACAACACAAGCCAGCAACTACCTCGCTAGGCATCGCTCCCAGAAAGATGATGAAGGAAGTTCACGCAGAAATCCAAACATGAATGTCTGTAGCAGCTTTATTCTCGGTCACCAAAATTGGAAACAAGCCAAGTGGCATTCATTGGGTGAATGGTTAAACCAATTACAGCACATCTGTACCCTGAGCTATTACTCAGCAAGAGAAAATAAGGAATAATTAATACCTATAACGGCCCAGAAGGATCACCAGAGAATTATGCTAAGTGACAAAATCCAATCTTAAAAAGTTAGGTGCTGTGTGATTCCATTTCTATAATGTTCTTTAAATGGCAAAGCTAGAGAGATGAAGAGGAGTTGACAGATGGAGTAGTCGTTAGAGATTAAGAACAGGGTGGGGACGGGGTGAGCGAGTATGACCATAAATGGGGTCCTTGGGGTGATGGAGATATTCTGCATCTCGACTCAATCAGTGTCAGAGTCCTAGTTATGCTACTATATGATAGTTTTGCAAATATTGCCTTTAGAAAAACAGTAAATGGTAGATAGATGGCTCTCTCTGTATTATTTCTTATAACTACATTCGAGCCCAAAATTATCTCGAAATGTTTGAAAAATTATTACTAAAAAAAAACAAAAAACAAAAAAAACTGTCCTCCTCCTCCCTTTATTCAGTAAACGACCTCAAGAGATCCCCAACTGTCCGAATTACACGGTCCTGGACTTTCCTCCCTCCCCATCTTTGCACTTAATTTATCACCAAATCCTGCACGTTGCCGTTAGGTATCTACGATTTTCGCCCCGATCCCCATCCGCTTCTTTCCTTGTAATCCAACTCCGTCCAAGCCCTCTTTCTGGTCTCCTGACGAAGCTCCTGATCTCCCATATTCTCTAACCCTTTCTCTTCTCTCTGTCTTCCTTAAAAATACTTGAACTCGCAAATATTCACCATCACTACGCAGCAAAGACTGCAAGTTACTCAGCTGGAAAAAATGGTTATTTCAGGATCTCTCTTTGCAAAGCTTTACCTATTTCCTTTTATTTCCGGTGTTTAAGCTCATCATACCTCTCCCAACACCTCCTTTTTATGCCGTGTCTGCCCGAACTCGCCATGTCACCTGTCACCTGGTGACCTCATGTCTGCTCCTCAGTGCTCAGCTAACTGAAGTCTTCCCTGAACTTTTTCTAACTTTTCTTGTCGTATTTTCATCATGCATCTCCATTTGCTTCTTCCGTTAAACCATGAGCCCCTTGACAGTTAGAAAGCTGTTTTATCTTTTAATGACCAATGACAGACATAGTGCATATGTGTGTGTCATGTACTATGTGTCACGTACTTAATGTGATACATACCAAGTAAGTTTTAGTAATATTAATAAATGCCGCTTTATAGCCTAATACAATTTACTTCATGCTACTTTCTTGATCCCTAATCTTCACAAGATGTCAACAAGGTAGCTTTGAGCATTTCTCTTTTTCTAAGTGAGAAAGCTAGAATCAAGGGGGTGAAGTGATTTACCCAACGTCTCAGAGCTAGCGAGTACCAAACTGGAATCCACACTTTTAGAAGAAATTGGTTTACAATGTTTAGATAAACCTAGTAAGTAAGAAGCTAAGCTTCCTTATACCTATCATTAGAACACCAAGCTCATTTTCCAGGCTGTAGTTATTACACATTTTTTAGCAGTGGCTAGAATTCACGTCTTTAAAAAGATCCAATTAAATCACTAGGAAAGCAGAATTTTAATGAGAACTTTTTTTACGCTTATAAAAAAATAAATAAATACAGTTTGGCAGTTCCTTACAAAACTAAACATAGCCTAACCATATGATCCAGCAATTGTGCTCCTAGGTATTGAAACAACCAATTAAAATATTCATATCTCTGTAGACATAGCCGTAGATATCACTATATTAGATGTAGCTATAATATAGCTATATTAGATATTGCTATATTATATGTAGATATAAAACCCTGCATACCAAAAAGTAGAAGCAACCAAGATGTCCTTAGATACCTGAACGGGTAAACAAACCGTGGTACATCCTTACAATGAAATATCAAATCCGGCAATAAAAAGGAATGTACTATCAAGCTACAAAAAAACATGCATGAGCCTTAAAAGTATATTTATAAGTGAAAGATCCTCTTAAAAGAGTATCTGCTCTATGATTCCAATCATATGACATTCTGGGAAAAGCAAAACTATAAGACAGTAAAAACGTCCAGCTCAATGATCTCCAGGGGTTTGGGAAGGAGAAGAAAGAAGGAATGTGTGAAACATGGAAGGTTTCTCGGGGGGTGACGTAATGATGGATCTGCAGATATACAGCATTATGCATTTGTCAAAACTCGGAGAACCTTAAAACACAAAGAATGAATGTCCATTGTACTCCAGTGGAAGTTATTTCTCATAGGAGTACCGGTTATCAAGAACAAAAATAAAAAATTTTGTTTTGGTTTTCCTTGCTTTTCAAATTTAAAATTGAGTTAATTGGTTGGCGGTTGAGGGGGGTGGTTTTTTTCTTTTTGGATGGGGATTTTCGGGAATTGCCGGGGATTGGGTTCTTTTGGAACCGGGTTGGGGTTGGGGCTTTCGTTGGGAATTCTTTTTTGGTTGGTTTTGGTTACAGATTATCTCTGGAAATATTCATAGAAATGTACGTAGACATGGCTCGGCAGACATGCGCAGGTGTTTCCTTGCTCTGTCAGATGAGAGGGGCTGAAAGGGACGATGAGCACACCCGGCACCCGGCTCTGGATTTCTAATCCCAGACACCGAAGAAAGGAACCATGGAGAAAAGTCTCCAGCAGAAAATGTATGTGTGGATATGTACGCGTATGCAGGTCAGTACACACATATATATTTCTGAGTTCTGTCATCTGAGAGGCCCTAAAAAAATGACAATGCCATAGTAACGAGCCCAGCTAATATGCGGACCCTGGTTTCCAAACTGTTCTCCTGTGAGTACCAGGTATGTCTGGAGAAGCGGATGATTGCCAGCTGTGGCAGGAAATACAGAAGATGAGCGTAGAGTGACTTGTAGCACCAGAAAGAAAGTGTTCTAAAGTAAACAAAGCCTGCATCGATGAGGATCATGACAAAGGGACAGAGAAACCAACTGAAAGAGCTTCTAATGGCTACCGCTGCAATAATTTGAGTAAGGAAATAAACAAGTATTGGATTATAAAGGAAAAAAAAAAATCCATGAGATCATAACACTAATATAGTGATTAAATAAATAAGTAGGAGAGCTGAGATAAATAACCCTTGCAGAAGAATTCCAGATAATTTATGTAGACACTGCTCCCTCAAAGAGATAGGAGCATAAACCTCCACTTCTTAAGTGTGGGCTGTGCTTAATGACTTCTTTCCGAGGAGGACAGCATGGATGGGAGGGGGAAGATGATTTTACAGTGGAAAACTCTGGCAAATGCTACCTCAGCCAGGTGATCAAGGTCAAAAGCAACAGCGATAAACCACGGTGACAGTATGCATCCTTGATATGCAGTGGTGAAAAAGCACATTACCTCTGTAGACTTCCTCCCCAAACCCGATAACCCCAGTCCAATGATAAGAAAAGAAAGTCAGACAAATCCCAATAGAGGGGCATCCTACAGAATACCTGACCAGTACTCATCAAAACTGAAATGTCATCGCGAAACAAGAGAAGTCTAAGAAACCATCAGGGCCAAGAATGACCTAAGGAGACATGATGACGATGTGTAATATGACATCCCAAGTGGGATCATGGAAGAGAAAGACGTTAGGTAGAACGAAGGAAACCTGAATAAAAGATGGACTTAGTAGTGGTTCATTAACTGTAACAGGTGTGCCATACTAATATCAGGTATTAGTCACAGGGGAAACGGGACGGGAGGCGCACGAGAACTCTCTGCACTATTCTTCCAATTTTCCTGTAAGTCTAAAAC
>NW_011889615.1:60486-63162 GCF_000151845.1 Pteropus vampyrus | reverse complement strand
CCTTAGATACCTGAACGGGTAAACAAACCGTGGTACATCCTTACAATGAAATATCAAATCCGGCAATAAAAAGGAATGTACTATCAAGCTACAAAAAAACATGCATGAGCCTTAAAAGTATATTTATAAGTGAAAGATCCTCTTAAAAGAGTATCTGCTCTATGATTCCAATCATATGACATTCTGGGCAAAGCAAAACTATAAGACAGTAAAAACGTCCAGCTCAATGATCTCCAGGGGTTTGGGAAGGAGAAGAAAGAAGGAATGTGTGAAACATGCAAGGTTTCTTGGGGGGTGACGTAATGATGGATCTGCAGATATACAGCATTATGCATTTGTCAAAACTCAGAGAACCTTAAAACACAAAGAATGAATGTCCATTGTACTCCAGCGGAAGTTATTTCTCATAGGAGTACCGGTTATCAAGAACAAAAAAAAAAAATCTGATCTAGCTATACCTGCATATCAAAATTAAAAATGAAGTAAATAGATAGCAGGTGAAGGGGGCTGGTTTCTTACTGTTGGAATGAGAATTTACGGAAATGCCAGAGAATGAGGTCATGTGGAAACAGATTAGAGGTGGAGACTTCAGTAGGAAATCATATTTAGCTGGATATAGATACAGATTATCTCTGGAAATATTCATAGAAATGTACGTAGACATGGCTTGGCAGACATGCGCAGGTGTTTCCTTGCTCTGTCAGATGAGAGGGGCTGAAAGGGACGATGAGCACACCCGGCACCCGGCTCTGGATTTCTAATCCCAGACACCGAAGAGAGGAACCATGGAGAAAAGTCTCCAGCAGAAAATGTATGTGTGGATATGTACGCGTATGCAGGTCAGTACACACATATATATTTCTGAGTTCTGTCATCTGAGAGGCGCTAAAAAAATGACAATGCCATAGTAACGAGCCCAGCTAATATGCGGACCCTGGTTTCCAAACTGTTCTCCTGTGAGTACCAGGCATGTCTGGAGAAGCAGATGATTGCCAGCTGTGGCAGGAAATACACAAGATGAGCGTAGAGTGACTTGTAGCACCAGAAAGAAAGTGTTCTAAAGTAAACAAAGCCTGCATCGATGAGGATCATGACAAAGGGACACAGAAACCAACTGAAAGAGCTCCTAATGGCTACCGCTGGAATAATTTGAGTAAGGAAATAAACAAGTATTGAATTATAAAGGAAAAAAAAATCCATGAGATCATAACACTAATATAGTGATTAAATAAATAAGTAGGAGAGCTGAGATAAATAACCCTTGCAGAAGAATTCCAGATAATTTATGTAGACACTGCTCCCTCAAAGAGATTGGAGCATAAACCTCCACTTCTTAAGTGTGGGCTGTGCTTAATGACTTCTTTCTGAGGAGGACAGCATGGATGGGAGGGGGAAGGTGATTTTACAGTGGAAAACTCTGGCAAATGCTACCTCAGCCAGGTGATCAAGGTCAAAAGCAACAGCGATAAACCACGGCGACAGTATGCATCCTTGATATGCAGTGGTGAAAAAGCACATTACCTCTGTAGACTTCCTCCCCAAACCCGATAACTCCAGTCCAATGATAAGAAAAGAAAGTCAGACAAATCCCAATAGAGGGGCATCCTACAGAATACCTGACCGGTACTCATCAAAACTGAAATGTCATCGCGAAACAAGAGAAGTCTAAGAAACCATCAGGGCCAAGAATGACCTAAGGAGACATGATGACTATGTGTAATATGACATCCCAAGTGGGATCATGGAAGAGAAAGACGTTAGGTAGAACGAAGGAAACCTGAATAAAAGATGGACTTAGTAGTGGTTCATTAACTGTAACAGGTGTGCCATACTAATATCAGGTATTAGTCACAGGGGAAACGGGACGGGAGGCGCACGAGAACTCTCTGCACTATTCTTCCAATTTTCCTGTAAGTCTAAAACTGTTCTAAAAAAAAAAAGTCTATTTAAAATAAACACAGTGGTCAATTCAAAACAAAGAAACAGAAAACCGAGCAGGTCATGGTTTTGCCCTTCCATGTCGTCTTTCTTCTCTGGAGGGGCTCTGTGCCGACAATGACTGTTCAGCATCTCAGTTGGTGCCATATTGGTCGCCAGAGCTATTGGACGGGGACTCTGCTGGTTCAGGGATTTAATTAACAGGTATCGCTCTGGAGTTCCAGCTTTTGGCTAGGGTGCAAAATGCTTCATTCCCAAGTAAGAAAGTAGGTCTTTTCTTAACTTTTACATGCGAACTAGCATTTTACCCCAACAGAAAGTTGCATCCAATTTTTATTTTTGTAAAACTTATAGCATAAGTATGATGATGATCGATGTTGATTTTCCATGTGTTTTAATTTGAGTTATTCTGAAGTAAATTCTTCACGCTTCCTCATTATCACCAAAAGATGTTTCTGTTCAACAATGAACAGGTAGGTACCTGTTTGAACTCTGCACACAGGTTATGAAGCAAGTATGATTCCAAATAGCTATTCATTTGTAATGAACTCAAATTCTCAATTAAAGTAGCCATGCCTGCGTGAAAATGTGTAAAAGGGGATTATTCAATATAGAAAAAGGAACTATCTGCCAATTTTAAAGTGTCAAGATGCAAAGCCATCCTTCAGGGAAAAAAAGTTAATCATGTCGCTTAGGTACAAAACACGTACAAAACAGGCCCTATGTGTTTTTTTCTTA
>NW_011889615.1:58896-59261 GCF_000151845.1 Pteropus vampyrus | reverse complement strand
CTGCGTGAAAATGTGTAAAAGGGGATTATTCAATATAGAAAAAGGAACTATCTGCCAATTTTAAAGTGTCAAGATGCAAAGCCATCCTTCAGGGATAAAAAGTTAATCGTGTCGCTCAGGTACAAAACACGTACAAAACAGGCCCTATGTGTTTTTTTTCTTACTTAGCAATATTTTCATCTACTGAAGTAGTCATCTTTTACTCCACAATTTCTATTTTCTTTCTTGATGATGTTATCAAAAATAATTCTATTTACCTTTACGTTCTGATTGTCTTGAGCCAATAATTAGAATACAGAAAATAAAAAAATAGATACGTCCTGAGTGTGCATAACTGAATTCAGGATTGCCTGAGCTCAGTAAGG
>NW_011889615.1:54402-56266 GCF_000151845.1 Pteropus vampyrus | reverse complement strand
GGGGTGGGGGCTCTGAGAGCTCACAGACCTTCTGAGGGTTCCCAGAAAGCTTCCTGGAGAACCTGATGCCGAAGCTGAGTTAAAAGCAAAGAGGAGCGAGCTGCACAAACAGGATGACGAAAGGTGTTCCAAGACAGCGAGAACTTTCTGTGGTTCCGGCCGGTGGAACACAGAACGCGATACAAAGAATCTGAGACGAGGGTAAAAAGCGAGAGCTGCAAACCACGAGGAGCCGTTTGGCTAACAGCAAAATTAAATGAACAGACAAACGAAGAGTAGCCCCTGAATAGGGACCTGAACACGGATGAGAAGTGACCCCAGGAGGGTCGCTGTGTCATAAAAGTGAAGGAAAGTGTTTCGAGAACAAGAGAAGACAGTGAGCACCAGGTACGAGCGGCTGAAAACGCAGCGAGACCATCGACGAAAACAGAATAAAAACGGAACTGTGTCCCACAACCTACAGCAACCAGCCCGGGCATCACACCGCAGCCTCTGCAGCCAAAGGCTCGTCTGGCCGGCACCTGACAGATGATGCAGCTTCTCTTCTTCTTGCCCTGGGCAGGGAAGGCCAAGTGTGCTCCCCTAAGCCACCGCGGGGGACACGCCGCTCCCGGTTTGCTCACCTGAACTGCGGGTGCCCACGGCCTCCCATCACACCTGGACTCTGGCTCACCTGAAGCCTCCCCACTTGCCTTCCCGCCTCTGAGGCTGTCAGGCACAGGGGCGGGCGGAGGACCCCCTCCCCTCGCTCTAGGAGTTCTGAATAAATAGCTTTGCGCTCTCATGTGGGCGGTTTTCCTGTTTGCCCTGTGAATCCTCGCTGGAGGCACTTGCAGCTGCAGAATTTACCCCAAGATAATTCAAGGATTACAGTCCTAACCTCACCCTCAAAGTTGGCCACGAAATATATTGCTATTATTATTTTCTCATCTTTCTAATATATCAATAGTCTTTGGAAACAAATGACATCATTTTATTGACAGCATTCTGTTTTTAGTAGTGGTATTTCCATTTACAAAATACGGCAATTCTCAATTGCTGAAAATGTAAAATCCTAGAAAACACAGCATTCCCACATGTGATGTTAGCATCATTCCCGAACAGCTGTCACCTGAAGACTCGTTCGATGGATCCAATTTAGGTGCACATTTCTGTTGCATTAGGATTAGAGACAAGTTCTGTTTAGAAATAACTCCAAGATGTGTTCATACTTTATTCTCACATCGAAAACCAGTCAAATTTGCTTCAGCCTCGAAGAGCGTGTTTATGTAAAATTGAATTAATGCTGGTAGCGAGCTGCTCTTTTTTTTTCTAAACAGAAAATAGGGTAAAGGAGCTTGACTAGGGGCTAAGAGAAAGCACGGGATGTGCGTGCGCAGTTGCTGGCAGCCGTGATTCCTCCGGAGGCTTCCAATCCCTCTGACACGGGCAGAGGGAGGTGATTTTCCCGGGTCCATTTAGAGGAGCAGGGTGTCTGAAGCAGGGAAGGAAGATGTAAAGTTTGCCACTGGCTCATCGCCTGCGGTGACATAAATGTCAGTGCCTCGGGGCACCGAGGGGTCGCCTGGAGCTCGGCTTGATTTAGCTTTGACTCTCCGCAGACAGCACAGCACAGCGATCGAGAACTTGGACTTCATCGTGACCCTGCACTCAGAACCGCAGCTCCAGCACCTACCAGCCACGGGCCTTTAAAAGTCATTTAGCTTCTCCACGTCTTTGTTTTCTTACCAGTAAAGTGGAGATGATAAAAGCGCTAACTTTTCGTGTCGTTTTGACATTTGTCATTTGTAAAAGCACGTAGAACAATGCCTGGTACATATTACAAGTATTTCTTAAATAAAATTATCCCCATGTCTATAGAGGG
>NW_011889615.1:49606-53457 GCF_000151845.1 Pteropus vampyrus | reverse complement strand
GTTGCATAACTCATCCTTCATTCCTGAACCGACTTCCACAAATTTGCCCGATTAACTTTTTTCCAACATATTTGCATTCACTAAAGTAGCACTTTCCTCACCAAGGAGGCTTGCCCCTCATGCTTATTTTGCTTAATGGGACTTATAACAATGCAGTGAAGCTACTGCACAATTTTTATTTGATGGCCGCCTCTCCTACTAGACTCTCAGCCCCGTAAGAACAATGCCCGGGGATTTGTGGAAGGCTCATTGGACAAATGCAAGAAGGAAGTCAGATTTGGACAGAGACACCGACAGACTATGGAACGATGGTGAGAGTCAGGATGGTGGTTGCTGGGGGATGAGTAAAATGGGGAGATGTTGGTCAAGGGGTACGAGCTTCCAGTTAAAAGAGAAGTTCTAGGGATCAGCACGGTGATCAGAGTTAACAATACAGTATAACATACTTAAAAGTTACTAAGAGAACGTCAATGTTCTCAACACAAAAACAAATGGCAACTACGTGCCGTGATAGAGATGTTAGCAAACACTGCGGTGGTAACCACTTCATGATATATAAATATATCAAATCGACATGCTGCACATCTGAAATTTACAATGTTACCTGTCAATTATATCTGAATGAAACGGAAGTCATGAGATTTCATCAACAAGTTCTTAGATGTGTCGTCAATTCCACTCCTTAAATGTTTTATTATTAATGTATTGCTTTTTATTCTTTATTAATTTGTTCTTCCTGCTAAGTCCCATATGAGGGTCCTATAAATACACCCTTCATATTAAAATCTTTGAAAAAAAATAAATTATTAACATTATAAACGATTATGAATTCTTAAAGTAAGCACGATATGTTGGTGTTTCTTTGGTCCTAATTTTACTTTTCTAAAGCACAGTCCTCATCTGAATCTAAAGTTTCTCACTACATAATATCCAGTCAAAATCTATCGAAGTGCTGGAGAGCGATTCAAAGGGCGAGCTAGGAAATGAGCGACTAAGAACAAAGACGAGAAGCAGAAAGGAACGGAGTCCAGAGCCAGGGGTGAGGGCTTTGAAGGGGGAAGGAGCAGGGAACCGTCAGCTGCAGCAGAGGGTTTAAGGAAGGAAGAAACTGACAGTATTTTTCCACATTTAACAATGAGGAAATTATTAATGGCCTTCGCGGGAGCCATTTACTTACTCCATGCAAATGTAAAATAATTAAGAAGTCTCCAAAATGGTTATAGATCTGTCTCGTTTGTGATTTTATGTGCATTACTATTTTCTCCGCTAGATTTTATGTATCTTAAAGAAAACAAAAGTGGCTGATAGTTCTGAATTTACCTTGGAGAGCAGCATCATGCAAAACACCTACTGCAGGCTCAATGACTATTTTTGACCTGACACTGTTTCGTGATCCTCGGGGCTCCTTTCTGCCCTTCTGCAATGCTTTTATCCTCGCCTGGCTGTGTCTCATTTCCCACGTACGCTCCTGGCCCTTGATTTTTTCTCCTTCCTTTTGTGGGTTCTTCTCCAAGTTTTAAACAATTTATTTCGCACCGAATATTTCAATACTGAAAGCTCTTCACGATCTTCTGAGAACTTTGAGAATTTTATTTCTGCGAGTAAATTTGTCTTTTTTCCTCCAGAGTCAGTCGTTTTATTTTATCTTCAGTGACCAGCCCCCAAGAGTTCAAACGCAGCTCCGTGGAATGTTATTAGACAGGGTATAGACTTTCTTAAAATACAGGAATGGTAAATTTTGAGATATTTTATTTTATGGCATTGAGAGCAAATATTATTACAATATTAAAAATAAAATAGTGCAATTAATATTTTAAGCATGAATAATATGTACCAGAATAATTTATATGTATTATCTCATTTGCTCCTAACAACTCTATGAGGATTTAGCCCAAAATTATATATTAATAAACCAAAAGACAGAGAAGTAAATAAACTTTTCCAGATTCATACAACTAGTATCAGTTCAAAAAAAGTTAATGAAGTCTCTCTGACTCCAGGACCTAAGATATGTATTGACTTGTATATTAGTGTATGCATTAAATAATAGATAACCATCTTGGAATTCATGCAAATACCATAAATCACTCAAGAGTATGCCATATGGTGCCAGTGAAATCTCTATTCCAGAAAAAGTTGACATTTTATTGTCATTAGAAAAATAGCTGAATTTTCTATGAAGGCGAAATAACATATTCCACACATTTTAAGATAAAGTAAGTCTGATCACAGTCCTCGGTACTCCCATTAAAAAAAAAAGGGGGGGGGAAATTTGAACATTTTTCTGGTTATAAACTATATCTCTAAAATTACTTACCAAAAATTTTTGAAATTCCCAAGGGACTACACTTGAGTTAGTAGATCAAAATTGATCACACGTGACGAAATGGTGTTTGAGCACGTAGGGAATGGAGGGGCAGTAACTCAGAGGAAGGGTAGAGTGAATATGCATTCAGAAGGAAAACTGGTTAGAAAAATAACACTAGAGGGTATAAAGTTACCTCCTGGAAAAAAAAAAAAGAAAGAAAGAAAGAAAAAAGATAAACAAAGTTTCCCCCTGGGAAAATTGGAAAGGACAGACAACACTTGCTGACAGGTCTCAGCGAAAGCCGGAAACCCCAACACGCAGCTGCCTTGATCCTCATCCCTCCAGCATCTTCCCCAAAACCATGCGAGGAAGTTCTCGCTGTGCCTTATTTCACATTTCCACATCCACTTTCTTTCTGGAACAAAGACTTTATCAATAACCCACGCATCACAAACCACAACCTGCAATTTCCTTGATTCATCTAACGCCATTATCACCTTGATTCACATAACACTGCCACGGTCAGCTGAGGTCCAGCAAAAGATCTACGTAAACTCACACCGAGCCGTAGTTTCTCGGCCAGAGATGAGATTTTGCCACTGGGTGTGACCACGACGGGCTCCTGTGAATGGGACGTGAATGGAAGTGACAGAAGCCACTTTCTGGTCTGGCCCAAGAAACGCCCCACGTGGGACCAGTCCACGTTCCTTCCTGGCTAGCACAGTTACATCCCCAGGGGACCGCAGAGGCCACGTGTTGAAGTTCACCGGGACAGCCACATGCTCGACTGTGTGCAGACGGCTGTCCCGCTGACCTAGCCAACCCTCCCACTTTAAGTAAACGAGAAACGAATTCTGTTGTGTTTGCTTCGTTAACCACCTGGGGGTCAAGTTCTCGTTGGATTTAGTCCCCCACTTGTAGGACAGTGTGACATCCTAATGCGTGCTGGGCGCCTCTGTGCTTAGATGCAGGTGGGAAGACTGTCAGTCCCTTTGTGAGGAGGCCTCGCCTGCTCCGTCTCCACGCAAGCCGTTAGCGATGACAATGTCCTGAAGGGGAGATTTCAGAAGGATTAAAACAGCCTAACGGATGAGCAGGTGTTCCGCACCTTCACTACAATAGGGGCAGTTATTAAAACCAGCGATTATCACTGAGCACAGCTCTGAGCCAGGGGAGTTGGTAAAAGTCGCCTGGGCTTCACTTGTAACTATGTGGCTTCACGGCACCCCGGTGACTTCAGAATGACCAATTAGCTCTGTGGGAAACGTAACCAGAGACAAAGCTAAAAGCATGACAGAAAAAAAATTGAGGGATGTCTTTCATTTCCTTAAAGTTAAATGTCCCTTTTTGTTCCCCGCAACGTGATGCCAGCCATTTAGTCTCAAAGGGAAAGGGATGATTTCAGAGGTCCCTAAAAAACACACTTCGCCACAGGCACGGCGACGTACAATCGCACTGTCTGACAATGGCATTTCTCTGTCATTCCCCAGCTCTTCCCTCTGTGCCTCTTCACCCCATTCGGCTTTTCATCTGCTCGTCAGAC
>NW_011889615.1:45283-49556 GCF_000151845.1 Pteropus vampyrus | reverse complement strand
GTGACTTCAGAATGACCAATTAGCTCTGTGGGAAACGTAACCAGAGACAAAGCTAAAAGCATGACAGAAAAAAAATTGAGGGATGTCTTTCATTTCCTTAAAGTTAAATGTCCCTTTTTGTTCCCCGCAACGTGATGCCAGCCATTTAGTCTCAAAGGGAAAGGGATGATTTCAGAGGTCCCTAAAAAACACACTTCGCCACAGGCACGGCGACGTACAATCGCACTGTCTGACAATGGCATTTCTCTGTCATTCCCCAGCTCTTCCCTCTGTGCCTCTTCACCCCATTCGGCTTTTCATCTGCTCGTCAGACCGTCCCTCTAACCTTGCCTGTAAATGAGAGAGCGAACAGCTCCCGGCACGACAGAGGCCGTGCTTTCCTGTTTCCAAACCTCCCCACTGCGACAACCGTCACTCAGCACACCCCCTCTCACCCAGTCGAGGACGGGCCACTTTCCGTGATCCCCGTGTGGGGGCCGTCAAAATTCACGATCTTCCCCATCCACCCAAGAACTTTACCTTAGGCCACTCTATCGAAAGTCTCGGCCACTTCAAAGACTGACAACTCACTCAAGAGGGTTTCCTGCTCAATGAAGTCACGCCTGCCTCAAAGCGTGGGCTACGTGGGTTCTCTGTCCCTTGTCCTGTGCTGCCAGAGCAGTGGGAAAAGTGACTTTAGAATCAGAATTTTGGAGCTTAAAGGGATCTGATACATCATATAGGACAACTCTCTGGGGTGCAGCGGTTAAGTGACTTCCTCGAAGTCAGCAGACTGAGCACTGGGAAATCAGAAACATTAACCCCCGGCTCCTGGTCCCCATCCTCTGTGCTAGGAGGGCTGGTACCAGGAACCCCACACAGTTCAGAAGAGAACAGGCAGATCAGTTCTTTGCTGTGCCGCCTCATTCCCAAGGCTAATTACAACTGTCATGTCAGCGATGCTCCAGAGCTCGCTTCATGCAGTTTGATGGGCAGATTTCCCTTGAATTTAGCTCCCGGCTGGACGTGTAAGAAATTCTCGGCACTGGACATCCCATCGCGTCAAGACCAATTTCCCACCACATGAGCACAGGACCAATAACGAACCGAGAGGGAATTTGGGGGGCGGAGATAGTCTAAAACGCAAACATATGTTTCTACCAGAATGGCTGAAATCCAAAACAGTGATGCCGCCAAACGCCAGTGAGGATGTGGTGTAGCAAGAACGGTCACTCACCGCGGCTGGGAACGCAGCAGGGTGCGGCCACTTTGCGAGACCGGGTGGCAGACGCTCTCACTGCCACTCCATGAGATCCAGCAATCACGCTTCCTGGTGTTAACCCAAAGGAGTCGAAAGCTATCGTTCACCCAAAAACCCGCACCTGAATATTTATAGCAGTTTTATTCATAATTGTCAAAAACTGGTAGCAACCAAGATGCCCTTCAATAGTTAAATATATCAACTATGGTATAACCAGAAAATAGAATGTTATTCAGCGTTTGAAAGACACGAGCTTCCATGAAAAGACCCAGAGGAACCCTAAGTACATACTGATTGCTAAGTGAAAGAAACCAGTCTGAAAAAAAAAAAAAAAACAACTTCATACCGTATGAGCCTAACTCTATGAAATTCTGGAAAAGGCAAAATTACAGATAGCGAGAAGATCAGGAGTGGCCACGGGTTCGGGGGGCGGGGGGCGAGGCGGGATGACAGATGGAATAAGGGTCATTTTTTTAGGATGGCGAAATTGTTCTGTATGATCCTGTGATGTTAGATTCATGACACGACTCTGTCCAAGCCCATAGAACTGTACGACACAAACGGCGAACCCTCGCGTAAACCGTAGACTTTAGATAATAATAACGTATTGATATCGGTTCATCAATGATAACAAATACACTGATACAAGATGGCAAGAGGGAAACCATGCTGGAGAGAGGGGATAAACGGGACTTGGTTCTGCTCAATTTCTCTAGGAACATAAAACTGATCTAAAAAATAAAGGCTATTTTTAAAAAAGGAAACACTGCATATTCAACAAGAAAATCATTACCCTGTTGATATAGCTCTTGCTGACGATTTTTCAACTGTAAATTTTCTCATAGTTGAATCCAAGTACCGAGGCCATCTCCATGCTTCACTGATGATACGTTGATTCAACAAACACTATTTAAGCTAAGCCGCTGCCCTTGAGGATGCTGCCGTGTGGTAATAACGATATCGCACATTTACGCAAGCTTACATAGCGGTCAGATATTGTTCTAAATTCTTCACACGAGTTAACTCATTTAACGCAACATCAGTATCATCTGTACACACAGGTGAGACCTCAGGCTCAGAGAGGCTAAGTAACTTTCCCATAGTTACACAGACAGAAAGATGCAGAAAGAGCTGAGACCTTAACCCAGGCCACCTAGTTCCGAAGTGCTTGCTCGGAACGCCTGCACCGTAGCAGATAAATCTGAGCTAAGACTTGGGAATCTGATAAACGATTCTGATAAACAGTTCTAAGAAAGCCCAAAACTCGGTGGTAGAAACTAAGGAAACAAAAATGAACAGAATAAAAGTAGGAGCTTCAAGGACCTCACTACGACCAAAAGCAAGATCTGTGTAAAGGGTGGGGACCAGCAGGAAGGAGGCCCACAGGTGGTTTTGGGAGGTCAGACTTCGCAGAGGAGAACCTTACAGGCAGAACCAGGGCAGAGAGGTGTGTGGGGTCTGCCAGTGGTCTGGTAAGGACGGCTGAGTGCATGGAAATGGTCCAAGATCAGGCTAATCTTGGTCAGAGTGGGAAGAACATTCTATGCCAGTGGTCCTCCAGGTATGGTTCCTGGACCACCAGCATCACCTGGAAACTATAGATATGCAAATTGTCAGGCCCCATTTCAAATCTATTGAATCAGAACGTGAGGGTGGAACTCAGCAATCTATATTTTAAAACCCTCCAGGTGATTCTGGTGCAAGCTGAATCTTGAGATCTATGGATCTAAACCATTCTCAAGTGTTTGGATGCCCGTTTGTTAGGGGACAGGAAGCTACAGGAGGATTTTATGAAGGGCAAAGACCTAACAGTAAAATCCTTACTTAGGTAATCAAAATGGAGTCCCGAGGTGGTTCCAAGATGCTTTGAAAATATAAAAGATTACAGGATCAACTGATTATTTGCATCTCCAATTTTCCAAAAGCTGTCATTTGTGCTATCAGTTATGAGAGAGAAGAGAGAAAGAGAGAGCAAGAGAGAGAGAGAGAGAGAGCGCGAGAGAGAGAGCGAGAGAGAGAAGGAGAGAGAAGAAGAGAGAGAGAGAGAGACTGACTTCTGGCCATAGGTAATAAGCTCGTAGCATCCCTACCTATATATATACATACAGATACATCCCACTTAAGAGGAAATAAAGCTTTGGGGAATCAATAAAGAGGCAATTGTTTTGTTCCTTTTCATTTGTTTTCTTTTGAGTCCCCCACTTAAAACTGGCTGGCTGGGGCTGCATCGTTTTGTAATGACTCCATCCCCTTTCACACCTCAGAGTCCCTCACTGGTCCACGAGGCCAGGACTGGGTTTGGGGGGGGGCGGGGGGTTTTGCCGTTCCCTTGGTTTTTTTTTTTCTTTTGGGAGAAGGGCTCTCGTTTGACTCCAGGTGGTGGAAGATTTAGGAAACTGGGGCTTTCGACAGTTAATTTGCAATAACAATATCACCTAACAAAAAGCGCGAGTAAAATCTTTAAAAAAAAAAATGACTCAAGAAAGAAGAAGGAGAAATGGAAATCAGAATACGATCATATAAAAGATGGAGTCGAAAATCATACGATGGTACCATCCCGCTGCTGGCAGCTGTAAGTTATGTGGAGGGGAATCAGACACGGCCGGCGGGGAGAAAATGTGTGAGCAAAATTTAGAGGAAACTACTGTTATCGGCGTCAGCAACCTGTCCCCACGCTCTCTTGTTTAGCCAAGGTCTTAGGAGTCCACTGAAGGCCTCCAGCGTGAGATGACTACATAATTAGGCGGGTAGCTTCCTCATATAGTTTATTCCGTTCATTTAGGACTTTTCGATTTATATGCCAAATTGGAGAATGGATATGGAGGAATGGAAGTATTTATCTTCTGTAATAAAAATAAACCCGTCTCTTTGTTTTATGTGATTTCCGGGATCACCAGAACGGAACTTGCTTTCTTATTGATAAGGACCTTGAACTTTCCACCTGTGCTTCACGGCTGCAGCCATCTAGCACACGACACACTCCAAGCCCCTGAGGTCATTTTTCAAAGTCAGTTATTCAAAGTGCAGTAAACT
>NW_011889615.1:42953-45233 GCF_000151845.1 Pteropus vampyrus | reverse complement strand
AAAAAAAAAAATGACTCAAGAAAGAAGAAGGAGAAATGGAAATCAGAATACGATCATATAAAAGATGGAGTCGAAAATCATACGATGGTACCATCCCGCTGCTGGCAGCTGTAAGTTATGTGGAGGGGAATCAGACACGGCCGGCGGGGAGAAAATGTGTGAGCAAAATTTAGAGGAAACTACTGTTATCGGCGTCAGCAACCTGTCCCCACGCTCTCTTGTTTAGCCAAGGTCTTAGGAGTCCACTGAAGGCCTCCAGCGTGAGATGACTACATAATTAGGCGGGTAGCTTCCTCATATAATTTATTCCGTTCATTTAGGACTTTTCGATTTATATGCCAAATTGGAGAATGGATATGGAGGAATGGAAGTATTTATCTTCTGTAATAAAAATAAACCCGTCTCTTTGTTTTATGTGATTTCCGGGATCACCAGAACGGAACTTGCTTTCTTATTGATAAGGACCTTGAACTTTCCACCTGTGCTTCACGGCTGCAGCCATCTAGCACACGACACACTCCAAGCCCCTGAGGTCATTTTTCAAAGTCAGTTATTCAAAGTGCAGTAAACTGCAGAACAGATTAATAATATTTGGTTCCTTTGCCTCTGGCCTGCCTACTAAAGAAACATCAATCCCACTTTCTTCTTTCGTACCCAGGATTTTAAAAAACTATATGCGTACTTTACTGGTTTTCTCCTTTAATAATTCATGTCCCATGTGAATAGCAAATAAAATAATCTACAACCAACATAAATGAGGTGACTGCTCTATAATAATAACTACTACTTTTTAATCAACCATAAAATAGACTTGATATACTACGCAAAGCAAATATATGATTTTCTCTGGAAATGTAGATTCTAGAACACTTCCTTGAAATCCTTACTAAATAAAATGTCCATTAGTAGGATGTCTCGAATAAGCAATTTGTAAATAATTTTAAATCAAATTACATGTACTGAGCGGTGATGAACCAATTATGCAGAAATATGTCCTTAGAACAAATGAACAATTCAAGAAACACAATTGATCTCTTCCCCAAATACTATTTTTCCCTCTTTTTCAGTTATAGAAAATCCAAAACTAATGCCATTCTGAGATGACTTTGTTTTTAATAACTCAATGAAAGTTCGTAAGTCCTTCCATTTTAGAGGTTCAGAGACAAATAAATCCTGTTGATTAATTACATTATTGGAGTATAATTTTGCAGGACAGTATCATTATTTTTACCACTTTTATTGAATTAGTTCTCACTTATGTTGCATACGGACATGAAATTCTAATCTGGATTAACTTTTGAGTTGTACTAAATATATTCTTAAGAAAAGTTATAACATCATAGAGCAGCACAGTTATAAAAATTATCAAGTTTACCAAATTCAACGTCTCTTCAGAAACTGCACAGCATTTCTAATAAAGTGACTGAAAATTCATTAGCTCTCACTACACATTTTATATTTGGTCTGATTTGCTAGAAAGTTCCTGTTGACTTCAAATCACTTAACTTTCAAACTGTGGGGTTTCTAGTTCTGCACCTGGAACTGAATAGCGTATCTTTTTTTAAGGTAAGTTTTCTTGTTTTCTCCCCTGTCAACTAACAATTTTTTAAGTTCTAAATATGCAGAAGTTTTAAGCCCTTTTGCAGCCATGTCACTTACCTGAAAAGAAATATATTTTTAGACAATACCACTGAGAACTGAAAAGTACACGATTTTCTCTTTACGTAATGAGTAACCATGATAAACCATGCACTCAGCTTGATGCTTCGGGTATGGTTTAATTATGGACTCAAGACTACCAGAATCAAATCCTATTTTTATTAGGAGTCCAAGGTCATATTATATTCCTGCTACCATTTATGCACCTTTCCTTACACTAAGCTTGGAGTTAACAAAAAGTTTTATCTTTTTAATGTTAGTACTTGCTAAGCCTCACCTCCCACATTCTGAATCTTAAGATGGATGAAAAATAGTATAGGTCAGCTCATTAAAAATGGTTTGTAAAGGAGAATTACGGTGAGAAGACTACAAAGAAATAGTTTGCTATGAGATTACTTGGAACAAAACATTTGAAAATCAATTAGTATGTAATAGGAGACATAAAAGTTTAAACCTGTTAGTCTCTGAATTGAAATTTCTATTTGGGGGAATTTATCCTCAGAAAATATTGAAAGGAAATGTATAAAGATGTATAAGCAACCAAATTCAACCAAATTCAACAACATTTTTAATATCAATTTGGGGGTGGAAATGAAACCTAAATATTTTTAATGGATACCC
>NW_011889615.1:35197-42027 GCF_000151845.1 Pteropus vampyrus | reverse complement strand
TGGAAAACATGAAATGGAAAACAACATTCCAGGGCAACAGAAAACAGACTGTTGTGAAAAATAAAAACCAGAAAAAAACACTCACCCACGGCAGCAGGAGAAAGAGTGGTTCTTCCTCCGAAGCTCTCTGAACAAACTTCCCAGAGAAGCAGCAAACATAAGGAACAGGTGTGGGGCTCAGCACCATGGACAGCGCAATCACCTGCAACCTTGATTCAGGACAGCTGGCCAGGGGTGGGTGTTACCTCTCCCCTTTCATTGAGACCGCCAAGGAATGACTAAGACCCTTGATTCGATACAGCTGGCCAGGCGGGTGCTCCCTCTCATCGCTGCCAGGTAATGCAGAGACTAGGAGAAGCTTTATCTTCTTGGATGTAACCCGAGACCCGCTTTCAAGAGAAAGTGGTTCGTCTAGGTAGCAAAGGCGTGAGGGTGGTCAAGCCCACAATGAGAGAGCAATGCTTGAGGGACTCTGGACTTTATACCCAAGGCTGGGGTTCACGGGGGGTGGGGAACCCACACACACGCACACGCACCCCAAAAATGTAAAAGGCAGTTTTACCAAGGGATAAAATGCAGGTAAACGTTCTCCCTGCCGATTAGAATGGCCTTTATTTTGGCAGTTTTGGGAATCCAGAGCCTGGCTCTCTGTGATCCACCCACACCCATGCCCCCTTTCAAAAAATACCCAGCTGGCCCTTCTGTTGAGAGAACGAACTGTTAGGGAAACGGGTCTACACCGCTGGAGAGGAAAACCACCCAAGCGAGCCATAGTCATCGACCCAGCTTTTCACGGTAACAGATTTTAAGGGGTGATCACCAAGTTTCTCAGAAAAATTAATCACGTGTGTCTTTTTAAGACGACAACAGGCCCAACATGGAGTTGCTTATGCTAAGCCTCACGCCGCCAAACTGAGACTTAGGTAGTTTCAGCTCTCCCAGAAATGGCAGCTACCGTCAGTCAATCAGGAATCAATCCCCTGATCAGCACTCATCAGCGTGCCTAATAGACCCCTTCCTTCCCCTAAAGAAACACAGCCAGCCCCAGTCTCACCTCCTCGCCCCCTCCCTCTGCGTGCAAAGCCTTTCATTTCACGCGGCTCCTAAGAGCCCCTCTCTATCTCCAAGACCGCATGCTGCCCAATTTGAATCTACTTCTGCGCAAATGAATTGCTCGTTTTTAATATGCTCGGTTTATTCTTTAACAGTTCATGTGTCAGCAAAAGGCACCCAAGGAGAACGCGCTCATCCCCACAGTCCCCGAGGCAAGGAGCAACCAGCGTTGGTGCCTGACCGGCCCCCGGGGCTCCCGCTGTCCACGGCCGCTGGAGGTCCTGGGCCCTCATTCTCCATCACTGGCTCGAGCTCTGCAGCTTCCCCGTCACAAGCTCTCGGCTCTTCCTTGAGCATTTCTATTTCTAGATTGTTTCCGGAAACCAGCGAGTCAGAAGGTCCCACGGAGAAGCCCACCAGTCTGGGGTCAAACTGGTTCCAACTTAGAAACCAAGCTGGGGCCAGTGTGAGGGCCCAGGTGAATAAGATTTAGCTTTCAGTCTAAACGAGCAGGTCAGTCTCATCAAAGATCACCTCAAACTACAGCGGCCACAGCGGAGAACTTCTCACCCAGATAATCTTGTCCATTTAGAAAGTGCTTTAGAGAAAAAGGGGCCTCAGCCAAGTGCTCACCGTAAAAGGTAGAAGAAAAATTATTTTTCATCCTCGACAGTTTCTGGTAACTGTGATAAGACCCCCCAGTGATCTGGAGTCTGCAGACCACACCCTGGGAGATCAGAAGCCAAGAGGGACTGAGAATTCTTACCTAAGTCAGTCCTCCCATCTATCCATAAAGTCTAAGTGAGGCAATTTTATACCGTCCCTTCCTTCCCAAATTTAGATTGGCAAGAAAAACATTTGTAAGCATTAAATCTTGGGACTGTGACTTGTGAACTTGCGTTCGGGTACCCATCAGCTGTCCTTTCTCTCTCAGGGAAAGCTGTTGTTTTCTTGTTTGTGTTCTGGGAACTTGGCTTGGCAACCACCAAGTTGGGGGGCCCCAAAATATGGCCAGACAGAAATATGGGTCATACGCCATTTGTGGGTAGGGTTCTCCTGACTGGGTCAGCTCTCAGGAGAATCATCTGAGTCTTTCTTTGGGTTATCGTTAGGGTGGTTGTGCATCGCGTTTCCTTGTACAAAAATCACCGGGAGGTGAGTCATGATTCAAAATGAGCCTTCTACGCTGCCCTGGCCAGGAGTAAGTGCCCATGAGGCCGTGATCAGAACCCTCTCCTTAACTCTCAAAGATACAGGCAAATCTGTTGCTAAAGTAATAGCTGCCCAGCAAAAATCTCTAGACTGGCCAAAGTCCCTTTTGGTAATAGGATAGTCCTTGATTATCTTCTAGTTGAGTTAGGAGGTGTTCGTGCTGTGGCCGACACCACTCGATATACTAGGATTGACCCTTCCGGAGAAGCCGAGACTCGGCTACGTAAGATCACTGAGCAAGGTAGTTGGCTTAAGAAAGTTATTCCTTCAATGGGGTCTTTTACTTGCTTGATTTTGATTGGTTTGAGTCTTAGGGATCATGCCTCCAAACTGTACTCCAGACACTGGGAATTATCCTGCCTAAAATTATCATGGCAGTCTCCCTGATGTCCTTGGCATGCGTGTGAAAATAACTTAGACCATAGAAACAGAATAGCAGTTAAAGAGGTCAACCCCTATCATTTCACCATACCCCCTAGTAACAAGACCTTCCTTTTCTGGTCTTGGTAAATGAGAAAACTAAAGAGATAAACAAGTAAGTGAATAAATTTGCATTGTTGTTAGCGTTTTGTCCTCAGCTCAATAAGGACACAACCTTCCTTTACCCTACGATTCTGTGCCAGCATCTTCTGTTTCTCCTTGAATAGAGAGACCCATAACCTCTTTCCATCTTAGGCACATCCTTTCAGAAATCAGAACTCAGAGAGCTCTTGTGCAAACTACCATGCTGGCATGTTTAGGTACTGCACCCTGAGCAGCACATGGAAGTCAAATAATTACATACCAGCTGAATTTCAAGAGTAGCCCAACCCTCTCAAGCTATTTCTCTTCCAGACATTTGTGCTTGGAAATGGAGCTGACATTTTATTTGAGCTTTTGAAATCTGTTATCATATAAGAGAGCAAAGCAGTCTGGTTATTCTCAATTTTCCTTGACTATAATATGCTCTGGTATAAAATAGTCACATTTCCTTCAGTTCCTTCACCAGCTTCTGTTAGATTGAGTCAGAGAATCAGTGCTGTCAAGTGTTTACTATGTCTCGCAGATCTCAAACTTTTCATATATGTGTCACCACGTACCACCCATCATGCCTGGTTTTAAAAACCGCAAACTGTACAGCCACATGCAGAATTCACTGAATTTTCGGAATGCCCGAGAATCTGAATTATAGAGTATAGACTGTAAGATTCTGCTGTGAGTGGTGCATACTCACATTTTGATAAATTGTATTCTACTTTGTAGGAAATAGAATTTTCAAGATCTGTCAGGATTTTCCCCTAATTCTCTACATTTAGCCAAAGTGGGATCCAGCTAATGCCGAGGGAGTGGACGCTCTTAGAGCTTGCCCTGTACCTGCCATTAATGTTATCAGTTTATCCATCCGGCCACGTAGTTCAGTCATTTTCCTAGAATAATGCCTATTTTAATGTCGCTAGCCTCCTGATATGCTCACTGATAGCTGTAATTTTCTGTAAACTGAGTATTTTTGACATTTAAGATTACTCTGTCTTCCCGGTCACAGTTCTTGTTTGCATAATGTATATACTTTCATCGTGGCTGAATCTCAGGGGCATAGGACGAACCCTGGTGAACAGTGGTTCCACAAGTCAAGTGGCTGAATCACCATCTTTAAGTCTGAATTCCATTCTGTATAATTTCACCGATACCAGGGAGATAATATCTGCTTCCAAGTCAAAATATTAAGGTCTTTTTTCAACTCAACATTGTACATGCTGTGATTGGGCAGCAAAGTATATACTATGTAGGATGTCACTATGAATTAAGGCTAGGGCCAGAACTATCAGAAACATTCGGGAGTGACCGTTTTTACAGTAAATATGTCGCCAAACACCATTCTCTATTTTTCTTCCATTAAATTCATTAAGTATGTGTTAGTAACTCATCACTATTTTGTGTTAATAATCAAGACAATATGTGAAAAGGAGGGTGATTTTGAGACTACAATAGTTCCTAGTTGTGCCCTCAATTTTTTGAAGTTGGTAGTCTAGTATCCCCTTTATAGAAATATAGAAAACATTAAGAAATACCACTGAATCAATTTAAACATACAGGAGCTATGAACTTGGATGAACATAGACAAAAGCCATCTGTTTTTACCCAGTGAATGCATTGAAACTTACCTTCCTGCCGTGGAAATGTTTCATTGATCCCTTTATCCAAGAATCGGAATGATAGAAATGAGAGTGGCAAATGGGTCCATGACTGAATTTCTGAATCATAGCTCATCCCAAATAAGCTGTTTTGGCTCCATCTCCTTCACAGAGATATTCATGGAGATAAACGTACAAGAAGGTTGGGCAAAGGTGCGTTCTATTTATTACTGTGAGGCTTCTGCCTCGAGTCACCAATATGATGTCTGAGCATCACTGAATAACCTCTGCAGAGGCTGAGCAGCTTTTACTGGCCCCTGCTCCTCGGCCCACACTCCAATCTCCCACTGTCCTCTGGGATTGAAAATCCCCTCCAAAATGGTGTATTAGAACTTCCAAGCGATAGCTCTTTCTATCTAAAAATTATGAGGAAAAGCACTTTAATTTTTACTATGTGGGTTGAAGATGGAAGTCTCCCCCACCCCCTGCTCCGGTGTGTCATGACCATTTGCGCTGCCCCGTTATGGAGTTGTAGATATTTCCTGGGTTTTTTTTTTTCCCAGCTTTATTGAAATATAATAGACAATTAGTTGCTCATATTTACATTGTACAATTCAATGAGGGATTTTTTCTGTTATAGTTGGCGTACAATAATATATTAGTTTCAGCTGTATAGCATAGTGATTAGAGATCTATAGAACCATAAAACGATCGTCCCACAAAATCTAGTACCCTTCTCTCCCCTACGTATTTGTTACATTACTATTTTCCTCGTGCTATACTTTATATCTCCACGTCTATTTTGTAACGATCCATCTGTACTTCTTAATCTTTGTCCTTTTCCACTGCCCCTCAAAATAGTAGTCCTCAAAATATTCTCTGTATCTATGAGCTTATTTCCGTCGTTGTTGTTCGTTCTTTAGATTCCATGTGTACATGAAGTCATGAGGTATTTGTCTTTCTCTCTCTGACTGATTTCATTCAGCGCAATGCCCTCGAGGCCCGTCAAGACAACATCTTTTTCCATCCCCTTCCTTTGAGTCTGTGTGTGTCTTTTAATCTGAAGTGAGTCTCGTGTAGGCAACACATGTAGGGATCTTGTTTTCTCAGCCATTCAGCCACTCTATCTTTTGTTCGGAGCACTTAATTCTTTCCTGGTTTTTAATTAAACCACGAAATAGGAAGTTGGTTCTAAAAGATGCCTGCAAAGAAGTCAAAATTAAAAATAACAGAAACATATATGTGTATATATATATATGTGTGTGTGTGTGTGTGTATATATATATACACATATATGTATATTAGATGTGATTGCTATATTGTCCTAGTAAAAGTCTTTGATTTTGTGAGTTTAAAAACAATGCTAAAATAATTAGGCTTGATAAAAATTAGAACAAAAAATTGTATCAAGAAAACCATTTATCATTTGCAATATGCTTTTCTCTAAACGTATAGTGTGAGGTATTAGTTAATTATCGGTAATTCGTTTTTAAATTAAGTATCAAAAGCCTGAAAACACCTCTCCTCAATTTTTAAGCCTACATTAATATAGTGCTTTACAACATTTCACCGAGCTTATATAATAGTAAATGCTGAGAAGACTTTTCTGAGGTTTCTTACTTAAAATGAAAGTCAAAACCCACAAATTTTGGAAACACTGGCTCTTTTGGATGCATTAAAAATGACTGAAATAATACATGCAAGAAAGTACAATAGCAAAATAAAAATCCATTCCTTTGTCAGTAAACATTGCTGGAAGACATGAAAAACATTACTGAAAAATTGAAAAAACAATGTTGCAAAAATCTGTAGTGTGGGAAGACTGTTACACAGTTGGATGAAAATACAGATGTTGCCAACGCATCAAGCTTATTATAGTATGTTGGTAGAGTATAGATTCCCTTTCAATAATGAAACACATTGAAAGTTCCTTTCTGTGAGCCAAAACAAGAAAGAAATACAGAAAAGACATAGTCTCAATACTTAAGTTATTTCTTAATTAATAAACAATGTTTTAAGTGTGTAAACAACCATTACTAGAACAGCTGCTCTGGCTGGAACAGAGCGAGGGTTCCAGAGTCAGTCTGAAAGCCAGTGCCGCCGGCGAATTTTCCTCACTGTATCATTCACGAGCAAACAAATGCAGCCCAACGGATGCGTGCTGCGGGCCGTCACGGGTGTGGTTGGCTGTATCCAAATGGCACTTTGAGAGCGTATTAGAAACGTTACATTTGTAGTAAGATGGGAAATGATCACGAAACCCTTTTGTACCAGACGTATGGTTGTTATCTCGGGATAATTTACTCAGCTAGTTGTCAAATTTCAGTTTCCAAACTTACTAACCTTTTTTGGAAAGACAAGTGGTTATATGGACATTCTCTCCCAGTGGATATTTAATCTCCATCTCTCTGTCTCCCAGTCTCTCTGTCTCTGTCTCTGTCTCTCTCTGACTCT
>NW_011889615.1:30257-32569 GCF_000151845.1 Pteropus vampyrus | reverse complement strand
TTAGTAGTTTTCTCATTGCTTTGAACCAGAGCTATTTGAAAAACGAACAATCTCTGCATCGTTATAGTTAAAACCATGAACGACTTGGTCAGTACTGCTGCAGGCAGGCTCTCCCTCCCTCCTTCCCCAGCCAGGGCCCTGCCACGGCCTGTAATTCACTTCAAAGACCTTGGTGGCATCCTCACTATGGTTTCGTAACTGTATGACCATCAGAGTTTATTCCCAAAGTCAGACTGGCAGAGACTCTCCAAGAATGGGAACTCTCTCGCAAGCATGACAGGCAGCACTGTAGGAAAAGATCTGCCAAGTCTAGCAAATGATTAGAGTCCCTAAAACAGGCTGTGCAGGTACTCGTCCTTGTTAAGATATGAAGAAACACAGGTCGAATCACCCGACAGCACATTAGATGGGAAAGCAGAGATATCGTATCAGAAAAGACCTCATTAACTCCGCCCACTTTTCAAAGTACACCGCCACTTGTCATTCCAGCTTCCAGAACAGACCGAAGGTACTCCGGAGTCAAAGCAGAGGATGACTGCAGAATAAGCAGGATCTTCTTTTTAAATCAACACTATGTGCTTCGATAAAAGTCCAGCTTAGAACATCCAGAGTGACGTGTGAGCTGTGGTCGCCACGCTTGGATTGTACACGTTGCGAAATGCTCGTGGGTTTTACGAGCTGCATCTGCATATGGGAGTCACCTCGATGTTCTTACACGGGCGATTTCCCATCCAGACGTTCTGGGTTTGGTACGTGATAGGAGTCAAAGAGAAAATGCAATTTTTTATTCAAAATGCTTGAAAACCGAAACCGAAAAACGTCAACTTCACTGCTCATTAAAATGTATCATGATAAAGTACGATATAATGTCCTAGTCTTTTAAAGTTCAATCCTTCATTTGGCATAATCTTTTGCCAGTGGCATGTGATTGATGTCCATAGTCCAATTTTAAGGTCACTGTCCACTCTGGAGAACTACATTTTAAAACCTCTTTGATGAAATCTTAAAGAATATGTTGATATTAATATTTTATGCTAACCCTCTGATCGAAAGGGTGCGCCAGACCCACACTTCGAGAAGGACTTCCTGTGATCTATTAATCTAGGGATTGTTTTGTTCCTTCTTAGAACCTCATAGCTATTGTGGCCCCGAGCTGTGGAATAAACACTTTCTTTCTCAACAGCGCCTTTATTTCTCAATTGTCTCGGGTTTTAGTCAGTCGAGCCGTCATCGCCACACGGCCTCTATCATGCCATTCTATAGTTCGGCTCTGTTCGGGAATTATGTGTCGGTGGAGGGTGTTTACCTCGTCCTTCACACGTCACTCTCGGATGGATGCTCTTGGCTCTTCTCTTTACCTCGAAACCTGTAAGTGTAAAGGATGGATAAGAAATAAGTCCATTAGAATCAATCACCAATCAATCAAATGAAATTCATTGGAAAGTCAACTAATATTTCTAATTTAAAATTTAAACAGAAATGATGAATTACAAATAGTGTCCATTAATTCATGGGGTGAGAAAAGAAGCTAAAGGGACCTTTAGGGTTTTTTAATACACATTGTTTACTTTTTATGAAACGGTGCCAAGAATGGCATGAATAGCAAAGCCGGTATAACTTGACCAATCCTAATGGAATAGGATGTAAAATGGGAGATTTTTGTTTCATTTCCATCTAGGGCCCAAAGATTTAGATCAAAATAAGAAATGAAAATACTTTCACCTTCCAAAATGAAGATGTAGCCCATCTAAGTAAGCCTGGCATGTGAGGGAGTAGAAGACAGTTATACAATTCTTAGATGACCACCTACTCCCTGCCTACGAAAGAAGTTAGAAATTTAAGAAAGTGTTTGTAACAATTAGCAGCGTATGGTTAATCCCATCTCATATGCCAATCGATCTTCAACAGGGGACCAATATCCATTTTTCCCATGGACCAAATGTTGGCCTGGGCTTGTCTGAGGGGCCAGTTAAGGGGAGAGGCAAGACCACAGGGGTCAAGGAGCAAGTCAAAGGTGAGCCAGACGAGACGCTTTTTGTAGGGTCCGGGACATTCTGGCGAGCGATTGCCAGCAGTTGGTAGCGTCTCTGAGGAAGCCACAAATCAGGTCGTGACAAATATCTGATTTCACAACCTTCTCTGTCCTTTCCTCTCATCTCCACCATAAAATGTCCCCTTTTCCTTTAGATCCCAGAGGAGTCAGAAGGCATGGAGAGCTAGCAGGCGAGAAGAGAAATAAATGAAAAAGAATAGAGAAGAAATGGATCACGCCCCCGTTTCCAACTACTGGCCTCCCGTGCGGAGCTGGCTAC
>NW_011889615.1:26636-30207 GCF_000151845.1 Pteropus vampyrus | reverse complement strand
CATGTGAGGGAGTAGAAGACAGTTATACAATTCTTAGATGACCACCTACTCCCTGCCTACGAAAGAAGTTAGAAATTTAAGAAAGTGTTTGTAACAATTAGCAGCGTATGGTTAATCCCATTTCATATGCCAATCGATCTTCAACAGGGGACCAATATCCATTTTTCCCATGGACCAAATGTTGGCCTGGGCTTGTCTGAGGGGCCAGTTAAGGGGAGAGGCAAGACCACAGGGGTCAAGGAGCAAGTCAAAGGTGAGCCAGACGAGACGCTTTTTGTAGGGTCCGGGACATTCTGGCGAGCGATTGCCAGCAGTTGGTAGCGTCTCTGAGGAAGCCACAAATCAGGTCGTGACAAATATCTGATTTCACAACCTTCTCTGTCCTTTCCTCTCATCTCCACCATAAAATGTCCCCTTTTCCTTTAGATCCCAGAGGAGTCAGAAGGCATGGAGAGCTAGCAGGCGAGAAGAGAAATAAATGAAAAAGAATAGAGAAGAAATGGATCACGCCCCCGTTTCCAACTACTGGCCTCCCGTGCGGAGCTGGCTACGCTTGGAGTTTCTCTGGGAAGAGATAATAAAATCTCCTTTTCAGATCCCATGAAAGCAGCACCCTTTCCACTAAAGAGAAGTTTGAGAAAGCGCCCAGGGCTGGTTAACGCAGAGCAAAAGCAGGTGTCTGGATGCCTAGTTCCGCTCTGTACCCCTGCTGGACCCGTGGAGTATGTGTGAGCATCCAACCCATGGTGATTTTACACAGGAACATGTGGATTTGTGACTTGAGGGTAAAATAACCTTAGGTTACTGAGGACTTGTAAGTAATATTTCTTTTAAGTAACCATACATTCTTTGAAAAGATTATACTAACATGTCTAATGCATGTTCACATTGTAATAACTACCATTTACTCAGCTCCTACTATAAAGGTATAATTAACTTCACATAGTGAGTGATAGTTACGTGACAAGTGATTTACACATGCTCATTTGTCTCCCTTCTACCGCATGAGGAAAGAGTTATTCGCCTATTTCACAGATGAGAAAAATAATAATCGAAGAAGTTATATCACTTTACCAAGGTCACTCAATAGACACAAAGTTTCAGTAAAATTCATCTCAGGACTGATCTCCAAGTCTATAATCTTCAATACACCCCTGTGGGGAAAAAGAATGGGCCGGAGAGAGGGAGGGAATGGCGGGGAGGGAGGGAGGGAGGGAAGAGAAAAGGAAGAGGAAGGTGGCAGAGTCGGGACACGGGCAGTCACGGCCTGCTGGATAAACATACACAGTGCACGGTGCGGCTACAAAGCACTATCCGAGCAGAAGACAGACATCACTGTTTTGAGGCGCATGAGATACATACATACGCTGAAGAAAAATGGAAGCCACCCCCAAACCTTAAAATTAGGGAGAGGAAAATCCATACGGCAGGAGATCTTAGGGATAATCTGGGTAAGTTTATGTCACTCTGCTTTCGAACAGAATTGACTAGAAAAGGGGGTCTCGTTATGAGTATTGAGGGTGCATCACCAGTTATAATTAAATAAATGACTGGACATCTTCCTCTTCCACGAGTGACACCTTCATTATCTTCAGAGTCCACCAGAAAGCAGAAATTATTGAAAATTAAACCCAAAAATCTTTAAGCTGTTGCCAGAAAAACAATAAAACCAATCTTGTTTGGGGTCTATGTTTGCCTATTTTATCCATGCACAAACATTCCTTAATTTTCAAACACCAAAAGAACAGTATCGCATGCCGGTGAATGAAGCGACATGCCATTAATAGGTACATTAAGCAGTATAACGAGTTAATCTCTGTTTCCTATAACACGCAAAGTTGAAAGTACCTCTAAAATCCTGTGTATCATCAAGCAGAGCTTTGGCGAGCCCTAGCTCTCAACCAGCCCTCCCTCATCCACCCTACACCTCCATCCACAGTCGGAAATCCCAAACGGGCCCAGCCTCCCTTAGGATACAGGAATTTTCTAAATTGCTAAGGGAGGCACATACAAGCACGATTTTGATTGCATAGATGAAGACAAACACAAGAATTAAATATGGATAACTTATAACCGAATGCATAAATGCGATAATCAAAAACGGTCACTTTTCATCTGCAGACAGTTGAATATCAATCAGTATCCCCTGCACCGTGCGGGTTTCCCTTTTGTGTGTGTTTGCTGATGCAAGGTCCTGCCATTTGGAAGCTGTCATGAGGTACTGTGACAAGGTCTGTATGGTACCTCGGAAACGAGGTCCTGGCGTGGTTGAGGAAACAGCGCCCTAAAGCACCCTACAACACATCCGACTCGCGTACTCGGCGTCATAGCCGACCACTGGTGACTGGGCCATGCTGCACACACACAGTAGATGGTTCAAAGGAAGGCATTATTTTCTGGCAACAGCTTTATTCGAAAATAAAGAGCAAGATTCAATCCTTCTTACTTCGATTTGTTTTTTTTTAAGCCGAATACCACGAAACTGCATTATTCTGATAAGTGGCGACGGCTCTGTTGGTGGAGTCATTAACGAGACGCTCTTTGATTTCATTACAATAAAACAACTGGCCGAATCTTGATTCCTGACGCAATTAATCCTTAAACTACCCTGAGATGAGCTGCAGAGATGTTTAGCCTAGCAGGGGGAGTATATTACTAATACAAGGTCAAGATCGTAACCGAAAAGTATAGTGGGCTGTACTGAAAGTGAGGATCTCTAGGTTTAATTACATAAGTAATTTCATTTTAAGCTCTGTGGAAGATACGTGTTTTACTTAAAAAGGGATGATAGCTAATGAAAAGTAACAGAAGGCTGCTGGATGCCAATAGCAGAGGAAGTTTGTGTAAAAAGCAGAGATTATCACTTGATACAGACATCTTGGTATTTTTTTAATTTGTGTTATTTCATTGGAGTTTTAATGCGTGGAATTTTCATATTTCTTTATTTGTGTCATTTTCTAATATACAGAGCACTTAAGAAAATACTGTCACTAAGAATCAAAAGGGAAGCAAAGTATTTGAGCAAATATTTAAAAACATGTCCAATGAAATATGAAAAAATATATAAAATAAAAATACGTAAAATATTTATAAATATGTAAAATACATACATAGTATGTTATGGGGTTTTGTTTTTCAAGTAAAATGTATTCCTAAAGTGTCATTTATCATATGTTATCATTATAAAGCCTATTTAATAAAAAATATAGAACTATTTAAAATATATATACAAACCATCTATAGACCACTCACATAGAAATAACCTACAGAGATACCCAGAGCTCATTGAATCTCATTGCACATAGTCTATTTCAACCTACTTTGTTCTAAAATCCTATCTTTTAATTTATAATTACTCTAAAAAGCATTAATTAGGAAAAACATTAGAAAATAATAACACATCTTTCTAAAGGGCGAGGGATTTAAAGCAAGGGATTATGAAAAAACTAGAAAGCTGATTGATTTATTCATCATTCTATTCGATCTCTTAGTTGTGTTTATGAATCTCATTCAGTTGGCCCAATAAAACATAAATGACATGAACGCAAGTGAAGAAATTTATTTAAAAGAT
>NW_011889615.1:9517-26586 GCF_000151845.1 Pteropus vampyrus | reverse complement strand
TTTTTTTTTAAGCCGAATACCACGAAACTGCATTATTCTGATAAGTGGCGACGGCTCTGTTGGTGGAGTCATTAACGAGACGCTCTTTGATTTCATTACAATAAAACAACTGGCCGAATCTTGATTCCTGATGCAATTAATCCTTAAACTACCCTGAGATGAGCTGCAGAGATGTTTAGCCTAGCAGGGGGAGTATATTACTAATACAAGGTCAAGATCGTAACCGAAAAGTATAGTGGGCTGTACTGAAAGTGAGGATCTCTAGGTTTAATTACATAAGTAATTTCATTTTAAGCTCTGTGGAAGATACGTGTTTTACTTAAAAAGGGATGATAGCTAATGAAAAGTAACAGAAGGCTGCTGGATGCCAATAGCAGAGGAAGTTTGTGTAAAAAGCAGAGATTATCACTTGATACAGACATCTTGGTATTTTTTTAATTTGTGTTATTTCATTGGAGTTTTAATGCGTGGAATTTTCATATTTCTTTATTTGTGTCATTTTCTAATATACAGAGCACTTAAGAAAATACTGTCACTAAGAATCAAAAGGGAAGCAAAGTATTTGAGCAAATATTTAAAAACATGTCCAATGAAATATGAAAAAATATATAAAATAAAAATACGTAAAATATTTATAAATATGTAAAATACATACATAGTATGTTATGGGGTTTTGTTTTTCAAGTAAAATGTATTCCTAAAGTGTCATTTATCATATGTTATCATTATAAAGCCTATTTAATAAAAAATATAGAACTATTTAAAATATATATACAAACCATCTATAGACCACTCACATAGAAATAACCTACAGAGATACCCAGAGCTCATTGAATCTCATTGCACATAGTCTATTTCAACCTACTTTGTTCTAAAATCCTATCTTTTAATTTATAATTACTCTAAAAAGCATTAATTAGGAAAAACATTAGAAAATAATAACACATCTTTCTAAAGGGCGAGGGATTTAAAGCAAGGGATTATGAAAAAACTAGAAAGCTGATTGATTTATTCATCATTCTATTCGATCTCTTAGTTGTGTTTATGAATCTCATTCAGTTGGCCCAATAAAACAAAAATGACATGAACGCAAGTGAAGAAATTTATTTAAAAGATAGGACTGGTAAGTGACCAGCTGCTGTGCTGGTAAAAGACAGGTCTTTTCTTTCTCCTGTACAGACTGGAGTTTAGTCTCCACCCAACACATGTGCTTCTTCTTAAGTCTGGCTTCACACTGGAAGCAACTGGAGAGCTTCTAAAATGTGTCGAAAGCTGGGCGTCAACACAAACCAATTAACCCAGAATCTTTCTGATCCCTGACAGTCTTTACAGATGTATTAACATGCAGTGATGAACGTGTAGGAAGGACTGATGACTACTGGTCTACGTGATTCTTAAACCAAGAGATCATCACGAGAGTGACTGCAGATAGGCCAGAGCAGGGACCTAAAGAATGAGCCCTGGGAAATTCCAGCATTTAGGGAGGTCGGAGCGATAAGGAACTAACCAGGGATACTGCAGGGACCTATAAAGGAGTTCCAGGAAAACCAGGAGGGGAAGAGTCCTAGGAGCCAAATGAGAGAGAGGAGGGGATGGTCACCTGGAGTGAATGAAAGGTCAGGGGCTGTAAGGATGGAGAACTGACCTCCAACTTTAGCTAAAGCAAAGACCCTGATAACCTGGACAAAAGCAGTGTGAGTAGACTGATGGGGATGACATCCGATTAGAGGTTGAGCAAAAACGGGAGACAATGGATATTTCGAAAATCTTTCAAGGGTTCTTGTCATGAATAGGGCAGAGAAATGGGATGGGAACTGAGGTGCAGTGTCGAGAGAAAGGTACTTAGAAGGAACAAATGACGACGAGCCTGCACATGGACGAGAACAATCCAGAAAAGAAAAAAGGAACGATTATTGGAATAATGTCCTTCCATAGACAAGGCTTTGCATGGCTCAGCGGCGGCTCCTATACAGGAGAAGAGATGGCAGAGTCTATGGTGTCGATGCGGGGAAGTGCAGTGTTGATGCAGATGGTGGAGAAACGTCTTCTCACTGCTCCCGTTTTCTCTGGGGGAAAAGGAACAAGGTTATCGGTGTAGAATGAGGCTGACGGTGGTGCTGGTGGAGGTCTGAGCGGAGAGGACATGTGTGGGAGAAGATGTGACCAACATTTCACGACCTAGGTAATAGACATCCTCTTCCAGTACTACCATAATAGTCTTCACATCGTAAACACTCAATAAACATTTAAGAAATGAATTTGTTTTGTTATGAAATGTTGCTCCAATGTAGGCGCCCCCAACCCCAAAAACAAACACCTTTGGTAATCTAGGATTTATCTTTGTATCCATCAGACTCATCAGAAAGATGCCTATTTCAACTATATTCCCTTGCTGTGCCTGCCTGGCAAGGTATCTTTATAACTTTGGGTTCTACGGAGGAGCAAAAAACGAAGTACCCCTTCTTCACTAGAGGTTTTGTTGTTTTGTTTTTTGTTTGGAGGACATTATCCCCAAGTCACTTAGCATTTCCTCTGTGAAGCCCCAGGTAAAACTTGTTATTATGGAGAGATCAGGAAAAGCTATCCAAATCCCATATTCAAACAAGCGCAGTGTCCCTTATTAAATAATAAAGTCCGTATAAATGAATACCACGCTTTTCTGTTATGTCTGCAAGAGACTCAGAACCAAATTTATGCCTCAACTATATTCATTATTAGGTGAATTCGGCCTACACAATTGGGATCCAATTTTCCCCTGAAATCTACTTCCAATTCTAATTTACATTTTTCCGAATTCTAATTTTATTCAAATTTACATTTTATCATTTTCTTCTAAACTACCAAGAATGTATTTATGATATAAAGCAGTGTATAAATAGAAGCAAACTAGTACAAAAACACATAAAGTTGGAATTGCAAACAGGATTTGTCTACAAAATATTGTGCATTACTAAAGTTATATAGTTCTTGACACTTTTATATTTAGGATCCCATTCTGATGCTCCCCGTAATCCTTGAATTACGGAAAGCAATTAGGATTGCCTGAGTTTGCCAGCTAATGAAGTAAGCTTCATATTGAATTAGCACTTCGCCCATCACTGCAACCAGCATGTGCTGAAATTTTCACTCAACCGACACGGTCTTACCAAGTTCTTCAGCCAGCAGTCACTGTCTCCAGATCCCCACAAGCAACAGAGGTTAGGAATTCAGTTCTCAAACTACAAGTGAAATGTCGTTTTCCAAAAAGTTTTCGTAAGTCAACTTTTTTCCAATATAAAGTACTAAATGAGAACCGCAGGCACTGAGCCAACAGTATTTCCCTCTTTGTATTTCTTTATATTAACAGCTGGTCTTTCTCTACCTGTATCTTAAGTGCTTCTGTATGTCTGGCACTTGATTTATTTCTGGCATTTGCATCAACATTATATAAATAGGTACGGAGACATGCTCCTCATACTCCGAAATTACTTGCTTATTTTTACAGAAATACCTGGAGGAAGAAAAAGAGGGCTTAGGAAATTTTCCCCATGCACAGATATATGTGTGTGTGGATATATATATATCCCCCAATAGAAAATGGCAGTGTCCTTTCATTTTGTTGACATTTAAAGGACTATATTTCTTTTGGTGACCCCTAAAGGCTTCCAACCCAGTTTCATGGACCTTTATCAAAAGACGTTATCTCGTGTCCACCGACAGAAATAGCACCGATCACATATAAAATCTGGCTGCACGAAACTCAAAGGCACAATAAATCCAGGGCATTTTTAATATTTAAAATTCTAAACGATATTTTCATTCCAGGCTTTAAGCATCTGTTTTTACGGTTACCGGTTCAGGGCTTCTTTTGACAGCATGCACAGCAGTGCCGTCTTTGTCGGCTCCCAGAGGGATCATTGAGACGGGGATGTCAAGCTGCACCAGGGCTGTGAGTTCTCACTGTCTGCAGAAAAAGGGTTGGCTTCAGGGCGAGGTCTTAGACTTGACCGTGGAAAACGGTTAAAGGGAAGAAGTAGGAAATGCGGGGAGAGGTGGGGGCAGGAGACACAAAAGAGAAAGCGAAGCGAACACAAAACTTGGCATCCGAAATTTAGAACTTGGAAGGAGGTGAAATTCCTTCATTAGGCAGTTGGGTAAACTGAGGCCCAGATGGTTTCCAAGATGGATCCAAAGCCACAGGGCTCATCTGTGGGGAAGCCAGGCCTGCTTTGCAGTTCACAGGCCAACCGTGTCACAGTACACTGTCATGACGGAAGGAGTTAACTCGCTGACGAGATTAAAACCTGAAAATCCAAGTGCTTCCATCATTATGATAATCGAAGTTTCATGGTGTAATTAACATTTTATCCAAAACGCTGTTGTTGAGTGATAAGTCATTATAAGACTGCATTAAACCGACTAGATTTTTAAATGAAGAGAAATTTTATTCCCAATGAGAAAGGTCTCAGTAATGGAGAACAATTGAGAACTATCCCATAAATATCTCCAAGTAAAGCAAGGAGACAACATAAAACCCTAAATACCAGCCCAGGAAATATCAAGATTATCAGAAATGCAAAAGCAAGAAAGCAATTCCGAAGGCAGGAAAATTATCATAAAAATGAATTATAATTAAGATGTTCTGCTGTGTGTAACATCTCGATTTCAGAATTCTGAACTTTAGTTCATTCTCATACTCAAGTCTCTCCATATATCGATGTTAGTTTCTGTGTCGAATTCTCATCATCTCTAACAAAAAATCATCATCATCATATAGAAAGGAAGAGAAAGCAGAAGTGCCCTTGCTTATTGTGACAAAATATTTTCCAAAATGAGAGTCAAATCCCATATGCCAGTATCGTAATGGAATGACATGTCATGTTTCTGTAAATTCTCGAAAAGTTGAAGTACAAGAAATATTAGTCACATGAGGCTCTCTTTAAACTTATTCGCTTTAGACTGTGGATGAAAACAGAAGCTCAAAAAATGAAAATTAAGTAATAATGAACAGCGTTGCATTGTGAAAAAAACATTATTACCCATGAAAATGAAAATCTGTACTGAAAAATCCAATATTGCGCTGAGTTTAATAAAGCCAGCAATCAACCCAACTTAACAATAAAGAAATCTCATAAAATGATGAATTGACAATATACAGTAGTTTTTAGCTACATATATGCAATAAAAACTTTTGGGAAGCTAAGATATCTACATTCCTTGAGAGCATTGATAATAATAGTAAAAGCGTTTAGCTTATGTTTAGCATATAGATCCCTCTTCCCCCAAAACGTGGAGGGCTTCACGGAGGCAGAGTTTCATCCGTATAACCAACGATCACTGAGTACTGAACTGAGTACACGATGATAAAGATAGAATGATAAGTGCAATTTGGTTCCTGCCAAGAAATCTTTGGCATAGAGAAAGCGCACCGAAAAGCAGTAACTATTAGGCTTATCTCCTCACCGTTCTCGGGTCCACTGGGACTTCCTGTTGCACAATAAGAACAAATGAAATTATACCATCATTATACAGGACGTGAATTACCTCTTCTGGAGACTGGATAATATCATCGCATTATACTAACATGCCAATTCTCCAAGTAACCCGAGAAGATATTCTCTAAACAGAAGGATCACAAAAGATCGACCTCATTGTTTAACTACGGGAGAGCACATTAACCTGACTGTGCTCTGCCCTTCTCACTCGCGGGCAATCCCATCCGCTCCCATAGTTTTAACTGCAAACCATCTGCAGGTGATGACCATGTGTTTGCTCCAAGCCTTGTCCCCGAGCTTCTCTAGGCTCTTAGGGACCAGCCACATCTGGATGTGACAGCACTTCAGCTTTATATGTTTAAAGTGAACTCATCGCATGCCTCCAAAGCCTGTTTCTTCTCCTGCATGCACCATCTAACCTGTACTACAGGCTAGAAAACTTGCCCTCACCTGGGACTCTAGTCTCTGCTTGGAGCCCCACACCCACCCAACCAGCACGTCCTCGAAGCTTCTCCTCCTGAAATCATTTGTCCTGCTGCCTGCGGCGCAGGTCCTCGCCATCTCAGCCACGAGAATGGTTCCCTGCCCATCTCCTGGCTTCCTCTTGAAAATGGTTCCCTGCCCACCTCCTGGCTTCCTCCACCCTGAGGATCTCCACCTTGCTCCAGCTCCAACTGCGGGGTGCACCTCGCTTCCGTAAAGGCCCAGCAATGCTCCTCTGGCCAGCAGGCCACCAACACATCCCCGAGCACGGCCCATACTTCTGATCTGACCCCATCCTGTTTATCTCTTGTCACTCCCAGTGGCGCCATCCTTCGTAGACTTTCTTCTCAGTTTATTTTCATTCATGCTCTTTTTATCGACCTGTGCCCTCCTTGGAGAATCCACCGTGTTCAGCTTTTGGACTCAGCTCTTCCAAAAAGCCTTCTCTGAAACCACAGACTCACAGAGCTGCCTGAACAAGCATACAGGATCATATCATCATTTCTGACTCAAATGAGCCGAAGAGCTCACCATTAACTGGATTTACTACTAACATCAAAGATACAGGCAATCAAGGGGTTCAGATGAAGCAAGGAAATGTCTGAGATCCGACGGTGTTACCCAAGCCCTTCCTTCCTGCCACACGAGTGTCCCTAGGCTCTCGGTGAGCAAGCTTCTGAGCAGTTATTTCCTCGTGGTGGGGAAGTGTGGCTTATGAAACACATCCAATTTTTACCCAGCTTATATGATATTATTTCAGGGAACTTATCTACTATAGGCGATCTTTGAACAGAGACACCCCGTTAAGAACATTCCACAGATAAGGATACTGTAGCAAACATCGTTAATCTATTTACTTAGATTAATCTATTACTTAGAGGTCCAGTTATCACATAGGTTAAGTTACCCGGGTCACCTATCTCTCTGACAGGTGTACACGCTGACACCGCCCCCCCCCGACCCTCGAAGAGGAGGCCAGCGGATTTTACTCTTTCCTCTCCGCTGCCCTTATGTTTTATCCCAGTAAGAATACCTGAAATTTTGTCAGAGATTTTTTGATGTGGCTCTATTCTCAGAGGTGTTCGTACTGGGAGAGAGGATGTCACACAACCTATCAAAAAAAAATTTTTTTAACCCTTAGCCTTTTTAAAAACTCATTGCCTTGTAAATGTATATAACAGATACTTATAACCCATTCCACACTGCGATCCAATAAACTTCAGTGGCTATATTTCTAGGTGACATAAGGCTTAAAGAAAGGAGTCTGGATTAAATGGTTGGAGATGTCTGTTGTAGCCACTGTTACTGACAATTTTTTAAAAAGCCATCAAAATAAAAATCAAAAGAGTAAGTTTGAATTGCTTTTTTTTTATTGAAGCACAGCTATTCCGTGTCGCTATTTTTAACAAACTTGTATTGAAATTTTGTGGTAATACGTGTATTTATAATTAACCTATAAGTTTTGAATTTCGGATATTTCCAAAAATCCTAAATTTCTTTTCCCTCTAACCCCTTTCCTTAATCGAAATTGAGTATTTGTAATTTCTATAGGATTTGTAGTGATGTCCTTTTTAAGTTCCCAATATTAGCCATTTGTAAGGTCAGCTTTTTTTGATTGGTCTGGCTATGGCTTAATCAATTTTATTAGTCTATTTTAACACCCCAATTCTGGCTTCGTTATATTTATCTATTGCAAATTTGTTCTCTATTTCATTAAATGCTTATCTTATTTTTGTTACTTTCTTCTGTATACTTGCTTTGAACTTTTGTTATTCTTTCTCTGACTTCTTGGGACAGATATGTAGGTCACCGATTTTCAACTTTTTTTATATCCTAATATAATTAAGGAAATAAATTCCCCTCCAAGTGCAGTTTTAGCCACATGTCAAAAGTTTTGATGTGTCATAAATTTTATGATCCTTTAGTTCTAAATATTTTCTAATCGACGTTGCTGTTGTCTTGGGTTATTTAGGGGAACACTGTCTAATTTAGAAACATTTGAGTATTTCCTAGTTTTTATATCTAGTTTATGTCTAGCCCTGGTTTTTATGTCTAGCTTATTTTATTGCGGTTAACATAGCCTGCAAGATTTTAATTGTTTAAAACCTGTTGACTTACTTTATGGCCCTAAATGTGGTTGATTTAGTGAAATAATCTGAGTGTCTAAAAGGCGCTTGCATTCTAATTTGGGGGGAAAGCGTTCTACATATGACAACCATGTCGTTAATCAAGATATTGAGCTCTTTTACACCCTTTTCAGTATTTTATCGGCTTCTGTTACCACTTTCTGAGACAAATGTGGGTTTATATATTTTTCCCTCTATTTTCATCAATTTGGGCTTTATATATTTATATTCATATATTTTTTGAGCTGTGTAATTCGGTTTAAGAATTGTTAAATCTTCTTGATTGTTTTATCCTTTGATGACGATGAGACATCGACCTTTATCACTAGTAATGCTTATTGACTTAATATTCACTTAATCTAATATCAGCACATCCGTCCCAGCTATCTTTTGTCAGGTTTTCCTTAATTAGTTTTTCTATCCTTTCGTTTTTAACCTTTCTGGTTTCTTCTATGTAAGATATACCTCTAGTAAACAGACTATAGTTGGATTTTACTTAGTGTAACAATTTTTAAATCTGCATTCTTACTACTTGTTTTCTATTGGTATCAATTCCCCTCCCCACCCTCAATTATTAGCTGTCCCATTGGGAACATCTGACCTCCTTGGTCAGTGCTCCAGGGGAAGAATGGCATGGAGAATTGTAAACGGATTCAAATTCCTTCACTAGGAAGTGCCATGTCACTTCTGGTACACGTCATTGGGCAATGACAGTCATGTGGCCATGCTGAAATTGAAGGGATCCAGACCAAGTAATTTTCTGTTTTCCCAGGAGGACTAATGAGCCAGAGACATCAGGGAACACTAGTGATTTCTGAGGGCACACGCTACATCATTTTTTTTAAATTCTATATGCCAGAGAACACCCTAAACAGAATTAAAAGTCAAGTGACAGCTGTGTAGAAACTATTTCAAACATGTATTGTTAAAAAAAATTACTATCTAGAAAATATATAAAATCCCTCTTTCATTTCAAATAGATTCAGTTACTTAAATAGATACAGAACTATTCAGACTTTCTTGTGTCAGTCGTGATGAGGTGCATTTTTCTTTAACTATCTCTATCTTATCTAACATTAGAAATAATGTCATGGATTTTAGACATTTATCTTCATCCTTGTTATTCTAAAAACCCTGAGGACATTTTTAGTCTGGGTTTATTTTCGCTTTCTTCATTCTTTAGACTCACTCAGTGTGAAGATCTGGGTCCTTCTCCAGCACTAAGAAATTACTATTTTTTAATTTCTTTGAACATGTGCTCCTATCCACATCGTCTCTTCTCTTCTTCTGTAATGCTCGTGGTCAGATACTGTTCCTCCCCATCATCAATGCCTCTGAGGGGAAACGATCTAGCTGGCATTGGAGGCCCACTTCCTCTCTGCCCGGAGAGCTTAGTAGAGAACAATCAGGATGCCAGTGTTAGCTCAACAGAGAAGCAGCATGACACCAGCCAGGCTGTTCCCAGCAAGATCACGTACACGACCAGGGAGAGACCATGGTTACAAAGCCACATGAACGTTCCCTCACTGTACCTGCATGAGACATTAGGAGATGTTCCCTCTAGGCCACAGCACTGACCACCATCATGTAGACCAGCCACACCTGGCCTAGGCCTGGGACATTGAGAGTCAGGGGAACGCATGCGCTCCATTGCTCCTCTTGGACTCAAACTCCCCGCCCTCCCATAAATTTAGTTTCCCATCCGCACCGTCTAATGGTATCATATTTTCATTTTTTATCTCCTTCTACATTCTGGAGAGTTGCTCTAATTTATTTTTTAATTTCTATGCACAGTTTCTTGTTCTTGAATTATTCGTTTTCCATACTATTCTATTCTTTTTACGTGGATTGTAATATCTTCTTACATCTCTCTGGATATATTAATAAAATAAATGTTCTAAATCGGTTTATTTTAGCTCACTTTAGTTCTCCGCATTATTTCTGTCCCCTCGGCACCAGCTTGTTGTTCATTTGTCTTCATTTTTCTCTTTCATGCTCTTGGTTCCTCTCACACGTCCGGTGATCCTCAAAGGCTGACATGGACTTCCTCTGCTGATTTGTAAATAGATCTGTTTGCACTTGAGCTTTCTCCTGAGATAGATTCTGATGAGAGCTCTGTTAGGAATATAGACAGCTGGCTGTCAAGCTGCAGAGCTCAGGGAACTTTTTGCTTCAGAATAAGAAAGTTGGCAGCAACACAGGAGAACATACACTCATGACATGACTGGTCAGCCGTACATGGCCCAAAGGCACCCATTAATGAGTAGACCACACGGAGGGGTGAGCAAGGATGAAACTGGCGGCAGAGACATCCCACCAGCAAAGCCATGCGTGCTAGGGGAGGCTGCTCTGGGTGCTGCACTCACTCTCACCCAGGCAGAACACTCTATAGCTGCAGGTTGCATCCACCCGGAGGGACAGCCTATGCTAATGTATTCAAAGATGCTTTATCGACTAGCTGTGGACCTGTGAGCTTGCTGGAGTCTTAGGGAATAAATGACAGAGATGTGAATTAAAGCCTCAAGTCCCAAATGCAGCCAAAAGATACAGCGGATCTCTAATCAGAGTAAGTAAATTTATATCGACTATTTCTTCTTTTTATTTTGCATATGAATATATTTCTTTCTTTTCCGTGTGAAATGAGATCTTAGAATTTTAAATGAGACTTTCGCAAAACCTGAGGAATTGTAGCAATTCTTTTTTGGACCTTCTTTCTTTATGACAGTGCCGCAAAAATTGAAATCTACTCTTAGTCTTTTCTCCGGCACTAAAATGATGAGGCTTTTAGGGTGATTATTTTTCTATAAAATTGTCTACTTAAATCTCCATTTTTTTTTAAGAAAGACCTTTTGAGCCAAAACACACATTTATTTTGAAAGTTACAAACTGAAATCTAAAAAGTAAATGGGAAGTTTAATTAGCCACTACATCTTCCTCTTCGTAACAATCTTGAAAACCTATTTGCTGAGCATGCATTAATAATCCGCAAGTAATGAATTAATTCTCGTATCAGTGGGATATCCACAAAACCTCCTTTATGTAACTCCAGAAATATTAGTTTACCTCTGCATGGCCAGGCAGCTCAGTGGCCTCCTCGCCTGGCCTCTGGGCCCTTAGCCAACTGCGTCACTGCACAGGGAGCCAAGAAGAAAGAGATTATGGGCAGTGGGGTGGCTCATTGCACAGGTGTCCCCTGACCCCAAGGCTGGGACTGGACGGCACGTCTCCACAGCTCTCAAAGACCCATCTTTAACTGGACAAAAAAAAAAAAAAAAGATAAATTCATCACTTTTCAGACTAAGCAACCAGTGCATTTAATTACCATCTCGTGTGCCTGATTTCGGTTGATAAAGTCAGAAACAGTTCTATAGAAATGAAGTCTTTCTAGAAAAATAACGCCGTTTCTCGGTAACGATTTAGACACAACTTGAGATTGAAAAACATTCATCGGTAATTGATAAGCTTACAGGACCGTGTTCGATCATTTCTCATAAAAGGCAAAGCCCTGGAAACAGATGTCACTAAAGGAATACTTTCTTAAAGTGACACGCTGGTCCCCGGAAACTCATGCACACACATGGAGAGATCTTTATTGGCATTCTCCAACGCCAAAGAGGCGAATGGTAAACAAACTTCCTGACGCGAGATGCTCTGTGTGCTTCTGAGGACGTGTCTCAGGTTTACGGTGGAAGAGAAACACATTAAGGCTTGGGGAAGTGTATGAGGGTCGTGTCTGAGTGTGTGGGTTACTGACTTGAACATAACAGCCAATTTGACAGAGAGAGGCGGGGAAAACAGGCAATTGCTGGCCTTAGGATCCAAAGCAAAAACTCTAAATGTCTGAAATGTTTAAAAATCAATGTGAAAAAAAATTAACAAGTTCCAGGTATTAAGAAAAAGCAATCACTTTGAAAAGCCTCTAAATAAATAAATAAAAGCCAAAAAATCTAAAAATACTATTTCTGCTTAAAAGAAATATAGGTCTCTACCTATATCATTTCATTTCCTATAGAGAATTAAAAGGCCACAGTGGAGTGGCCTTCCTATTCATGTACGGTCATTCTGAAAACATGAAAGATTACCCTGAAAGGCAGTTCTCTTTAATCGCTCACAATTGACCAATGTAAAAATTTCGCACTGTCCTCAATATGCTTTAAAACTTCAAATAAACTCCCAAACCTTCACGTTGCTTTTTAACCTGTATAAATAATGATAATGTTAGAAGACAAAATTGTCATTTGGACCTTGGAATATACTTGGTTGTTACTTCGAGTTACATGATACCCAGATTTTCCCTGAGGCTGCTGGATTTTCTGTGTCAGATGATTTGTAAGATGGAGCCTCATTCTCCCAGTGGACAACTTAGAGCTTTTTTGTGTTTAACATATGTATGTATGAATGCATATATGTGTATGTGTATATGTATGTATGTGTGCATGTATGCATGTATATGTGTGTGTGTATATCCTAATAATCCAAATAACCTTCCTAGTTTAAGGTCTGTAACCATAACTGCATCCAAAGCCCCTTTACCGCGTGATGTTGCGTACTCACCGGTCTGGATGTCAGGGAGTGGACACCTTTGGAAGGCGAGTTGATAAATGATCTTTAAAAAAATGCGTATTTGTTTTCTAGGGCTTCCATAACAAAGCACCGCACACTGGGGGCTTAAACGACAGAAATTCCTTGTCTTGTGGTTCTAAAGGCCAGAAGTCGGAGATCCGGGTGCGGGCAGGGTTGGCTCCTGCCGAGCTGGGAGAGAAGGACATGTTCCAGGCCCATGTCTCTGGCTTGTGGATGGCGGGCTTCAAGTTCACAGGCTGTTCTCCCCGTGTGCCCACGTGTGTCTGAATTTGCCCCTCTTACGAAGATGCCACTAACACTCTATTCAGGGGCCCCACTCCAGTGCGACCTCATCTTAACTAACTCCACCTGCGATGACCTTATTTCTAAATCAGGTCACATGATGAGGTTGTTCTAATTTATTTTTTAATTTCTATGCACGGTTTCTTGTTCTTGAATTATTCATTTTCCATACTATTCTATTCTTTTTACATGGATTGTAATATCTTCTTACATCTCTCTGGATATATTAATAAAATAAATGTTCTAAATCGGTTTATTTTAGCTCACTTTAGTTCTCCGCATTATTTCTGTCCCCTCGGCACCAGCTTGTTGTTCATTTGTCTTCATTTTTCTCTTTCATGCTCTTGGTTCCTCTCACACGTCCGGTGATCCTCAAAGGCTGACATGGACTTCCTCTGCTGATTTGTAAATAGATCTCTTTGCACTTGAGCTTTCTCCTGAGATAGATTCTGATGAGAGCTCTGTTAGGAATATAGACAGCTGGCTGTCAAGCTGCAGAGCTCAGGGAACTTTTTGCTTCAGAATAAGAAAGTTGGCAGCAACACAGGAGAACATACACTCATGACATGACTGGTCAGCCGTACATGGCCCAAAGGCACCCATTAATGAGTAGACCACACGGAGGGGTGAGCAAGGATGAAACTGGCGGCAGAGACATCCCACCAGCAAAGCCATGCGTGCTAGGGGAGGCTGCTCTGGGTGCTGCACTCACTCTCACCCAGGCAGAACACTCTATAGCTGCAGGTTGCATCCACCCGGAGGGACAGCCTATGCTAATGTATTCAAAGATGCTTTATCGACTAGCTGTGGACCTGTGAGCTTGCTGGAGTCTTAGGGAATAAATGACAGAGATGTGAATTAAAGCCTCAAGTCCCAAATGCAGCCAAAAGATACAGCGGATCTCTAATCAGAGTAAGTAAATTTATATCGACTATTTCTTCTTTTTATTTTGCATATGAATATATTTCTTTCTTTTCCGTGTGAAATGAGATCTTAGAATTTTAAATGAGACTTTCGCAAAACCTGAGGAATTGTAGCAATTCTTTTTTGGACCTTCTTTCTTTATGACAGTGCCGCAAAAATTGAAATCTACTCTTAGTCTTTTCTCCGGCACTAAAATGATGAGGCTTTTAGGGTGATTATTTTTCTATAAAATTGTCTACTTAAATCTCCATTTTTTTTTAAGAAAGACCTTTTGAGCCAAAACACACATTTATTTTGAAAGTTACAAACTGAAATCTAAAAAGTAAATGGGAAGTTTAATTAGCCACTACATCTTCCTCTTCGTAACAATCTTGAAAACCTATTTGCTGAGCATGCATTAATAATCCGCAAGTAATGAATTAATTCTCGTATCAGTGGGATATCCACAAAACCTCCTTTATGTAACTCCAGAAATATTAGTTTACCTCTGCATGGCCAGGCAGCTCAGTGGCCTCCTCGCCTGGCCTCTGGGCCCTTAGCCAACTGCGTCACTGCACAGGGAGCCAAGAAGAAAGAGATTATGGGCAGTGGGGTGGCTCATTGCACAGGTGTCCCCTGACCCCAAGGCTGGGACTGGACGGCACGTCTCCACAGCTCTCAAAGACCCATCTTTAACTGGACAAAAAAAAAAAAAAAAGATAAATTCATCACTTTTCAGACTAAGCAACCAGTGCATTTAATTACCATCTCGTGTGCCTGATTTCGGTTGATAAAGTCAGAAACAGTTCTATAGAAATGAAGTCTTTCTAGAAAAATAACGCCGTTTCTCGGTAACGATTTAGACACAACTTGAGATTGAAAAACATTCATCGGTAATTGATAAGCTTACAGGACCGTGTTCGATCATTTCTCATAAAAGGCAAAGCCCTGGAAACAGATGTCACTAAAGGAATACTTTCTTAAAGTGACACGCTGGTCCCCGGAAACTCATGCACACACATGGAGAGATCTTTATTGGCATTCTCCAACGCCAAAGAGGCGAATGGTAAACAAACTTCCTGACGCGAGATGCTCTGTGTGCTTCTGAGGACGTGTCTCAGGTTTACGGTGGAAGAGAAACACATTAAGGCTTGGGGAAGTGTATGAGGGTCGTGTCTGAGTGTGTGGGTTACTGACTTGAACATAACAGCCAATTTGACAGAGAGAGGCGGGGAAAACAGGCAATTGCTGGCCTTAGGATCCAAAGCAAAAACTCTAAATGTCTGAAATGTTTAAAAATCAATGTGAAAAAAAATTAACAAGTTCCAGGTATTAAGAAAAAGCAATCACTTTGAAAAGCCTCTAAATAAATAAATAAAAGCCAAAAAATCTAAAAATACTATTTCTGCTTAAAAGAAATATAGGTCTCTACCTATATCATTTCATTTCCTATAGAGAATTAAAAGGCCACAGTGGAGTGGCCTTCCTATTCATGTACGGTCATTCTGAAAACATGAAAGATTACCCTGAAAGGCAGTTCTCTTTAATCGCTCACAATTGACCAATGTAAAAATTTCGCACTGTCCTCAATATGCTTTAAAACTTCAAATAAACTCCCAAACCTTCACGTTGCTTTTTAACCTGTATAAATAATGATAATGTTAGAAGACAAAATTGTCATTTGGACCTTGGAATATACTTGGTTGTTACTTCGAGTTACATGATACCCAGATTTTCCCTGAGGCTGCTGGATTTTCTGTGTCAGATGATTTGTAAGATGGAGCCTCATTCTCCCAGTGGACAACTTAGAGCTTTTTTGTGTTTAACATATGTATGTATGAATGCATATATGTGTATGTGTATATGTATGTATGTGTGCATGTATGCATGTATATGTGTGTGTGTATATCCTAATAATCCAAATAACCTTCCTAGTTTAAGGTCTGTAACCATAACTGCATCCAAAGCCCCTTTACCGCGTGATGTTGCGTACTCACCGGTCTGGATGTCAGGGAGTGGACACCTTTGGAAGGCGAGTTGATAAATGATCTTTAAAAAAATGCGTATTTGTTTTCTAGGGCTTCCATAACAAAGCACCGCACACTGGGGGCTTAAACGACAGAAATTCCTTGTCTTGTGGTTCTAAAGGCCAGAAGTCGGAGATCCGGGTGCGGGCAGGGTTGGCTCCTGCCGAGCTGGGAGAGAAGGACATGTTCCAGGCCCATGTCTCTGGCTTGTGGATGGCGGGCTTCAAGTTCACAGGCTGTTCTCCCCGTGTGCCCACGTGTGTCTGAATTTGCCCCTCTTACGAAGATGCCACTAACACTCTATTCAGGGGCCCCACTCCAGTGCGACCTCATCTTAACTAACTCCACCTGCGATGACCTTATTTCTAAATCGGGTCACATGATGAGGTCCTGGGTGTCAAAACTTCCACATACGAATTTTGAAGGGGACACAATTCAACCCATAACTGACTGATAATGTTTCTTTCAAATTTTAAAAATGAAGTATAAACTATTCTCATAATATAATTCTTTTCAGCTACATATTCTTAAGCATCTGAGTCATGAGAAAGGACCATAAATAAAGAATCTAGAAGATAGATGAAAATAAATTCTTATACAATCATCCTAGGGAGTCTCTCTTTTACTCCTTGAGGAAAGCTGCTCTGGTAAAATCAAAAAGTCAAATTTCACAGTTAATTATTCCTGGAATATTAGAACTCCAGCCTCAAATTTTTCCAAAAGAAATATCTATTTCTTTAACATCAGAAAAACTTAATATGATGTGTATGTTCCAAAGTTCAATCATTCCTGGAGGAAGTGGCCCGATGCACATCTTTGCTAAGGCTCGAGCCGGCAGGACCCGTCGGGCTTCTGGTATCACTCTGGTCATCTCAGGGCACGCCCGCGGGGTCAGTTTTCCGGGGGGTTCGTTGCCCGTTCGGTTCCCCGGGCGGGGCTTCCTTGCCCCGTTCCTTGGCTTGCGGACGGGGCTTGTTCCAGGGTGGGCCCTCCTTCAGCTTTAGGATAAATTCCATACTTCAGAGGCCTTTGTGTTGCTCACGGAGCAGGAGTAGACGCAGGGCTCTACAGACAGGGGTTATGGGGCCCCCTCGCTCCTGTGGGGACAGGTCTGGCGCTCCCAATTACATGATCTATTCCACAGAGTGCACCCAGCCCGGTAGAAGGCGACTACAAATGTATGAAACATT
>NW_011889615.1:479-7797 GCF_000151845.1 Pteropus vampyrus | reverse complement strand
AACGACTCCTTGCCCCTCACTCGACAATGACATCCATGCCTCGGCCACGTGATAGATCGGTTCATATTGATTGGTGTGGAAATGAACTCCTGTCATTCTCCTTGGTAATCTGATAGAAAATGTTAAAAGCAGTAACACTGGCTTTCGTTCATAAAGGTCGTCCACATGAAAACAGTGGGCCATAGCGATGTTGTACTTAGATTTCATTCCACAGCAGGGGTTCCCAAACCCCGGGCCACGGACTGGTTCCGGTCCATGGCCTGGTAGGAACCAGGCCACACAGCAAGAGGTAAGTGGCAGACAAGGCAGCGAAGCTTCATCTGTATTTGCAGCCGCTTCCTAGTGCTGGCATCGCCACCTCAGTTCCGCCTCAGATCCTCAGGCATTAGATTCTCACAGGAGCACCGGTCCCTGGTGCCATAAAGGTTGGGGACCGCTGCTCTACAGGCTGAATATTCATTAAAGACCACTGAGAGGACATTCTCTGTGTCTTTTCTTCCCGCCTCTGGGCTTAGCACATGAGGCTGTAATGGAAGGCTCTACCCCCAGACCTCGAAGCGCCAGAAATGACAAGACCAAGGAACATATGACAACATGACGGTATGTTACCTCACTGGTAGCAAGTGTGGTACTGGCAGTAATTACCAGCACCCCACGGGTTACAAAGCTGTGTGTTACTGGGTGTCACCTGAGGCCATAAAAATAGGCTTCAATATATTCGCCTATTGTCAGGAAATTCATTAACCTTTTTGTTTTGAGAGAGAACTGCGTGAGGTATTCCTAACTACCAGAAACCATGGGAGCAGATCTAAGCCAGGCCACTGGATATTTAGGTTTTTCATTTATTGTCCTATTCAAAAATAAGCAACATCTCAGGATTTCCAACATCCATCTCTCTCTGCGTGATGTGGAAGGCGCTTCAATCCATGATGAAATGTGTGCTCTTCCTTGCTCAGAGAACTGAACTATCCTACAGTGTTTTATGAGAAGTTTTGACATTATCTTTCCATTTAGAGCCACGTAACGACAGCCCGTGTCATGCACTAACTGTGGCCCTTTCGGCCAAACTGCAGCTGTGGTAATTCTCGATGCATAAATGAACTCAGTTCAATTACCTCCAGCAGTAATGCAGTCAGGGACGAGGTTCCATTCCACTCTAAATATTTCTCATTATAAAAGCTGCTTCTTCCGCCCCTCCTCTTCTTCCTCCTCTTTTCCTTGTTCCTCGTCCTCCTCCTTCTTTTCGAAAGCAGTCTGAGCTCTCAGGTCGACAAGATCTGAGGGTCATCTGATTTTATGTAGTCACAAACCTAAAGAAAGGATGCTTCTCCCCTATGGAGGAGAAACGAAATGCCCAGTAATTTCCACTAGTCATGAAATAAAATCTTCTGGTCCCACAGACGAAATCATTCTTGCCTTCTGTTATAAAGGAATTAATTCCTCTCGCTGTGTTCATTTCATTTTCGGGCTCTTTCAGCAAATCCTTTACCAGGAGGCTAAGGCATGGGCATCATTGTTAGTAGAAAATGGTTGCAAGTCTGGTGTGGGATTTGCCCTCGTGAAATTTACCGTTTATTTGGGATGAAAGATAACCAAATAATCCCACTGAAAGAAAAGTACAAATTAATATATATACATATGTGTGTGTGTGTGTGTGTGTGTGTGTGTGTGTACATGCACATGTGTGTGAGTGTCTTACTTTCAGGAAGAGATATCATAAAACTTTAGAATGAGGAGACCACTGAGTTTCAGTGTGTTTCAGGAAGGGTCAAAGACGAGGCCCAGAAGAAGGAGGAATACTCTTCTGGTCTGGGAGCCTTTGGGCGGCAGCTTGGTCTCATCCACACGCGTGGGCGCTGAGTTCACGCTCAGACTGCAGAGAGGAGAGAGCAGGACCAGTCGTGGGTGGGAGGCACGGGAAGGGCGCAGCGGAAGATCTCGGGCTTCAGGCTTCTCACAGTCTCTCTTCCTGCTCCACGAGGGTCCCAGGTCCCAGCGCTTGGCCCTCTCTTGTCGTTGTTGCTGGTTGTCAGGAGTCTTGGTCTACGCCACTGGTCGACGGCAGTCTCAGCCACTTTGTTGATGACTCCCAGCAGAGCTGCTTGTGATTTTTTTTTTTCTTCGTAGGTGACTTCAGTCATTTGTTGAGTGAGTGGCCGCATTAAAGCATTTAAGCCCCTGGAGAAAACAGAGCAATGAGTATGGAATAAGTATGAACGCGGGAATTGCCAGAACGCCATGGGCAATGCCTCTTAACCGCGATCCAGTCTGAACTGGATCAACAATCCTTAAACCAACAGAGTGGGAAAATGACAGGAAAAGGGAAGGCGGGGAGAGATGAGGGAGGGGTGGCTGTGGGTCGCTCCCAGCGTTCATAGGCTTTGGGCTGCAATTCTTGAGAAAAAATGTCTGTTTTACGATGCCATCTACCTCCAAGGAACGCCAAAATATTCCCGATGTTTGATCTAATATTAGCATGGATTTCTGAGAGGTGTGTGGATGTTGCCTTTTCCACTAAGAGACATGCATCTAAGGAGCAGTTTCCAGAAGTTTCGCCGTAGGGTCTGTAGTTCAGATTCCCCCCTCCAGAGTTCAAGAGCAGTCCTATGTTGGTCTAGTTTTCAGTAGATGAGGCCTCCAGGCTGAAGGTCGGGCAGTGCCACCTAGGGTTTACCTTTGGGAAAAGCCACATGGGCTTAATGAAAATAATAAGCTGGACTTTAAAGTTGTGAACATTTGGCTCTACCAGCTCGTGGACAAGCAGAGCCAAGGATGGGGGTGATACCCCACATGCGTGGGCATCCAGCCCACATAAATCCTATTATAATGAGCCTAATAGGGGAGCTAAGAGTAAAATCTCCAACCACAGTAACTGAAGTTACTCAGAAAGTTGAGTAAGTTTATGTTTTAACGGGTCATTCACTGGTCCGGACATCTCCGAGGACTGGTGGTGGCAGGACCAATGAGGCTTCTGGGTCACAGGCAAAGCCTCACAGAGTCCCTTGATTACTGTTTTGGCTACATGAGTAACCCTAAAAGAAGAGAAATAGATGAGTATTACTCAGGTGGGAAAGAGAGTCTAAAAGTAGCTTTCCTACAGTGAGAACAGTTACTTACGAAAAGGAAAGGGTTCAAGGCAATCAGAAAAAAAGACAATATTCTGTGATGAAGAACGATTCACAATCACACAGGGAGCTGCTGAATGAAACCCATACACAGATGTTCAAAAGGGCCTGCGAGTTTTGGCTCGTGTCCTTGCCCCATCTGCACAGTTTCGACAGCTAGAACAAGCACCAAAGACACGCTTACAATCTCACTGAGGTTTCCCTGTGAATACTTCCTTAGGATGTTTTTAAATTTTCCTTTTCATGATAGTTACAGCTTGTTTTTCGAGAGACTGTATTTCAGCCTCTCAATGCAGCCCAAATAATTATCATGGTGCCAGCAGATGCCATCTCTGCGAGGCACACAATCTGATCTTTTCCAACTCAAGACCCGATGCCAACCATCAGCAAGTCTTTCTGACTTTGAATCTGGGACTTGTTCGGCAGCCAGGACGTGTTCGCTTAGTTTAATAGATCAACCTACTCAAAGATGAACGTTCGCTTCTTCAAACTGCTTTGACACGGTAGCCATGTTTAATTGGAATACACCGGCCGCAATTAAAAAGTGATGTTTCTTCCAAAGCAAACCAAAGTATTCAACGACTCTGAGAGCGTTTCAGTGCAGACCTTCACTCTCCCATCTCTCACTAACTGGGAGGCCTCCGTAAGTATTGCGGTGTTGGCAATGCGTGCAGATTTGTGTCTCGGAGAGAGCTGGGTTTGAGCAAGTCCTAGTGGATTCTGACTGCGTATCGGCTGGGCAGTTTCCTTGTTCAGTTCTCAAACAAGACTCATTCGCAAATAATTCACAATGTAGGCTGTCTACAGGGGTTTTAAGGGGGTCAGCAAGGAAAACTCCCAGATAAGTTCATAGCAATCATCAAGTTTCTCTCTCTTCTGGACGAGGAAGAACAGGGTCCAGGTATTTCAGCAACGGATAGAAATGCGCACAGGTATGAGCTAAAGGATGGCAAAAGGAGTCTGTCTGGAAACAGAAAATGTCCTGTGTTTTCAGTCAAATGAGAGGTCTTAATGGAATGAGGGACCCTGGGGTCAGGTAGGAGTGCCAAGGCTAAGTCAGCAGGGCCTCTGTCGACCTCGAGCTGGTGCCAGTGCATGCCAACAAGTAGGACAGGCTTCCGCTGTGCAATCGGTGTGAAGATGTAATAGGCAATGGGTCTCTGATGTCCATTTTCTTGTTAAGTTAGAATCTGGAAACTTGTCTCAATGTACAAACTGAAAGATAGACTTATGATCACTGGAGAGTCCTTCAGGTTGTAAAAACCACTCTCTGGTGTGTCTGCGTAATGTGAGGGCTCAGGAGTATCAGCTCTCATTAGCTCAGAGGAAGGAGCAGCAGGTCCCGGAAAGTTAGGAATCCAATGTCTACAATATCCCATGAGACCAGGAAATCCTCTTAGTTATCTTTTGATCGTTGGCCAGTAAGGTCATGAGTAGCTTCCAGTCTGTAAGGGGAAAGCGACTCTTAATTTCTGTTTGATGCCATGGCCTAGAAAATGCACTTGTGTCTGGTAAAATTGGAGTTTATCCTTGGAGATTTTGTGGCCTGCTACATTAATAATGTTAGCAAGTAGAAGAAATCAATTCTGCAAGACTCTCAGGCTGAGAACAAGCAGAAGATCATCCATATATTGTATAAAAAGTAGAGTCCACAGGAAATTGGATGACTCTAATGATTCAGGTAAAGTTGAGTATTTGCAAAAAGGAAGAGGATGCTTCTGTAAACCCCTGGGCATAACTGTCCACATGGATTGTTGATTTTCTCAAGTGAATGCAAATAGATAGAGTGAGTCTGGGAGGAAAGAGACAGTAAAGGATGCTGAGCAAAGTTCTTTCCCTGTGAATTAAGCAGTGGCCTCAGGGTTTTGGGACAGGATGGTAGTTGAGTTGGAGACAACGGGGAAGCAAAATATAACTAAAAGCCCCTCAACCTTGTACAAAGTGGTAGCCATGCCTGTTTGTCTTTGCGACAGACGGAACAGGTAAGTCAGCCCTAGTAAGGTGATAATTACTAGGGCACATGGACATAATGGGCCACAGTCCTTCGACAGACTTCTTTCTTCATCGGGCACTGGGTGGTTCCAGCGAGGACAGAGCTACATGGACTGAGACATTTACAGATTCTGCCTTTTGTATGTGTCCCGCATCTGACCCATTGGTCAAGAGTCTACCGAGGACATTCACAGCCTCGGATCTGCACTCAGGAGGCGTCCGGGATGGTGATCCCTGTGCCATTATCAGGTTGTAAGGCAGAGGCTCCTCAGCTTCCAAGAGTTTCAGAAATAAATACTCCACCTGGTCCACATTTAGTACCAGCTCCCCGGTTGCAGAGTAAATCCCATCGTGGCGAATTCACCACGTGGCTTCCATCATCACGGAGCTCCGATGTCCCCGTGGACGAAATACTGACCCATTTCCATGACCGCTCTCCTCCTGCCTGTCCAGGAGAGTCACCGCTGAACTTAGTGACGCTGGTGTCCCTACTCCAGGGAGTCACTAGTGCCTCTGGTGACTACTGTGTGCGCTGGGCCCTCCGGAGTCTTCCGGCCTTACCCGCCGAAACACCCATGACCATTGTCCGCTCCCCACCAGCCTCTCTCTTCCTTCCTCCACCATCTGCCAGAGTGACCCACGTGTGTTCCCTCTGAGGCCAGCACTTTTTTTCAGTATTCTAAGAGCCACTCTAGCAATAAGTTTGTCCCATGCTCTGGGGTCCTTGCCAGAGTATTAAATTCCAAGGCTTGAGAAAGTCCCCCTAAGGCAATGCATGCTTGATGGTCCAACTTCACATTCGAAGCCCCCGATCCAACGAGCTCCAGCTCCAGCCCCGGCCGTGCTCCCCTGGCTTGGCCAGCACCTACGCCGACAATCACAGCCCCTTCTGCTTAGAGTCTGTTTCATGCTCCGGGCCCAGTGGTCTCCAGCTAGGTCGTGCTGGCTTCACCTTAGTTATTGGCCTAGCACTGATTTAAAACACGGTGCATGAATAGAAAATTGGAGGTATAGTAAGGCCGACGGGTTGGAAAATAATCACTGTTGAAAAGATAGTTCAGTTATCACAGTTGCCAAGAGAAGGGTGTCACGCAGGCCAGCAGAGAGAGAGAATGCGGTGGATGAGAACTTCGTGGTTTCTGCCGGAAGGAACGGGCCGGTCAGGTGAGCAGGTTTAGCGAGGGCTGCTTTGAATCATTCCAGCCAGCTGTGGGGCATGGGGCTGTGCCAGTTGTCTGCTGCCTGGCCCTAGAGCGACCAGGTTAGCTGGACAGCACCTGAGCGAGAGAGTCCTATAGAGGAGGCGGCTGGGCATAAACTCTGGGTTGGCCGGTTCGTGTTTGAAAAGGTCTTCTGAGGACATGAAGGAGAGGAGGGAGGCGTGGAGTGAGACAAGGGGGCTCGGGCGCACTCTCCAGAACAAGGCGTACGCTCCTATGCATGGAGGGCAGATGTTATAGCACTGACTTTGCAGAAGCCGGAAGCACGGTTAACACAGGCATGTAGCAGAGAGACGAGGATGACTCTTCGGGTGGACACCTGTCCTCTCCCAAGGGAGAGGCTTCTGCACCATCTTCCAGCAGGTCTCGCTAAGGAGAGACAAGGCTCAAATCTCTGAGGTTCACGGCATCTACAGAGCCACAATCTTCAGAGGCGTCCATCAGAGAGTCCCACCCCAAACGTCAGGGTCCCGAGTCTTCCCGATCACGCACCTGACCCAAGTGTTCCAGACCCGCACTGGCTGAGCATTCAAACGTCTCTGATACTCTGGGACGCCAACTATAAAATCTTTAGTCACCTGCCCTTGCACTGAGAGAGAAATGGCTTCTCTGTAAGTCACCACAGAGGCTCTCTGGTTTTCACAAAGTAACGAGTCTTTACCCACCCGTTAACGGCTCCTGACTCTTTTTTTCCCTCTTCAAGGCATATCCATATGAGCCAGCCTGATCCACCGATTCCACTGTCTTCACGAGCACGGTCGCTCCCCACCCCCAAGTCTTTCAAATGCCTGGGTCATGGCATCTCCAAGGCATCACTGCCATCAGGCTGCCACCTGCTCCGGGGATAAACCAAGCCCCATTCACCACACAGGATGTTGTGTTCTTCACCTGCTGTCAGTGAGTGAGCCGATCCCCACCTTTCAGCCAGGTTTCTAGACCATTCTTAGTACCATTTCCATTATTTAGGATCTGCCGAGAAGC
>NW_011889615.1:0-429 GCF_000151845.1 Pteropus vampyrus | reverse complement strand
TCTTTAGTCACCTGCCCTTGCACTGAGAGAGAAATGGCTTCTCTGTAAGTCACCACAGAGGCTCTCTGGTTTTCACAAAGTAACGAGTCTTTACCTACCCGTTATCGGCCCCCGACTCTTTTTTTCCCTCTCCAAGGCATACCCATACGAGCCAGCCTGATCCACCGATTCCACTGTCTTCACGAGCACGGTCGCTCCCCACCCCCCACCCCCCCACCCCCAAGTCTTTCAAATGCCTGGGTCATGGCATCTCCAAGGCATCACTGCCGTCAGGCTGCCACCTGCTCCGGGGATAAACCAAGCCCCATTCACCACACAGGATGTTGTGTTCTTAACCTGCTGTCAGTGAGTGAGCCGATCCCCACCTTTCAGCCAGGTTTCTAGACCATTCTTAGTACCATTTCCATTATTTAGGATCTGCCGAGAAGC
>NW_011889614.1:100370-126716 GCF_000151845.1 Pteropus vampyrus | reverse complement strand
GAATGGAGTAGTTATTATGCTGGTAAAAAAAAAAAAAAATTAGTCATATGTGGAGATAGCATCCACCCCATTCACTGCGTAAAAACACCAGGTGACGTTTTAGTGACTGTTTGTCAGGCTTGCGTGGCCCACGAGAATTATATTCATAATTATACCCATGAATTATATTCAGCTGACGTACCATTGCCCTGAATATACGGAATAAGCACATAGTATTGGAGCCTCGATATTTGGGAGGTGGAAAAGACGCTGGGAACCCCACAGAATCTGGAGAGAGATCTGGCGAGTCTGCGCTCGCGTGTGGCAACAGTGGCAGATCGTGTGACGCCGGGGAAGCCGTGCGCTGTAGGCGGCCTCAGATATTCGGGGCGGCCGGGCTTGAAGGCGAGCGTGACAGCCACGGCCCAGGGCTGCGGGTGAGGCAGTTGCAGTACTTATCCGAGCGCTGGGTGGTGTCGATGCGACACAGGTGCATCTGTGCTATGTGAACTCCGTGTAACTTCTTTCAGACTTCATTTTTTTTTTTTTAGGGCAGTTTTAGGTTTTACGACAGAGCCGGGAGGGAGGCACAGAGCTTGCGCCCCTCCCCCGACACGCACAGGGTCACCGTCGGCCCCGTACGTTCCGTGGGTTTGGACAAAAGGCACGATGACGTGAACAAACCCATTGTCACGACGCCGTAGAGAGTGTTTCACTGCCCCAGACAGCCTCTGGCTCCGCCTGCTCATCTCTCCTGCTGCCTGACATGGCACGTTTCTTAAAAAGTGATCGTTTTGGTCACTGCAAGTCCCACGTGGTCATGAAATCTACAGAAAGAGAAGTGTCATGCGTGCCCTCGCCGGCCGCAGCGCCTGTGACCCTTACACGCGTGTCCGGGCCGCTGTCCCCGCGGCCGTGCGGGCGTGCGTTTGCACAGACGGGCGGCTGGCTTCGCACTGCGCGGTCACAGTCGCCTGTGCTCCCTACCGCAGTGAAAGGATGGCCTCTCGTTAATCACCAGCGAGTCGAATGACGGCCTGCGTGGGGAGAACGCCGTGGGCGGCCTCATCCTCTTCCCTTGGGCTTTTTGTCGTGACCCGTGCTGTGTTTTCTCGTGGGAATAGAACACGAAACATTTTTCTGTATTTCCCTGGAGATGTGCACTCAATGCAGCAGCGCACGTAAATAGTTACTGATTTTACTCTTCAAACATAGGAGTGTAATTTTTAGTTCTTCCCATGGTCCACTGAGGGTATTTTCTATTTTAATATATTGAATGCAATGGGCCCTTTTCATCGTCATTTAAAAAAAAAAAATACAGACTTCCGTAGTTTCTAGTCAGTTAAAATTTAAAAAAAAGTTAAGTGATCAATTAAATAATTACCTATCCTTCCCTTTCCACTTAAACGTGGAAACATACACAAATATTTGTAATTTTAACGTGCAGTGAGAAAGAGGAAATATTCTGACTCCAGACATTCGGGAAAACAGGCAGGTTTTTGGGCAGTGCCTTCTGGGCGGATGCATATTTCTGTCAACGCTTAAAAGAGTTAAGTCCAGACTGGAAAGCGACCAACCAACGAGAACGAAAAGGCCACAGAAATTGCCAAGGAAGATTGATACCTCGAATATCATGAACGAGGCTGCCAAACCTTATGATCTCTGCATTCGTCCGTCTGTCCTTGGCCGCTGCATAAGCTGGAATCTCGGGCATCAGAGATGAATAGAATTAAGCTTGGCTGGTGCATCGCAGAGGAATCCACGCCGCAGATCCTCAGATAAGCTCATGTGAACAGAACACGTCGCCAGTGAAATCCGCCACTGACTTACAAGTGTTTAAGTGGCTGCTGCAAAATTCTTTTTTTATGACTACTTTTCCATGGAAAATATCGGTGGGGGGGTTGAAAAATAAGCAGCAAAGACGGCCTGAGTCTGTTCAGGTCATAAGCAATGCTCGCTTTAATTGTATTATAATTAAACTACACATGTACAACGGAGATCAAGAGCTGATCAGATGTGCGCAGATCTGGCTGGTCCGAAACTACGCCAGCGAGGGCAGAGGGAGGTGCTGGACGTCACCAGGGAGACAACAGCGCACACTGAACGGGCCACAAAATGCAGCATCGTCCACGTATTTTGTCACGGAGAAGAGTGCTCCAAAATCCAGAAGATAATTACACCTTGGGAGGAGGTAGAGCATCTCTTTAAAAAAAAAAAAAAAAAAACACATATTTTTACAAGGTTCTGTATTTGGAAACCATCTTTACATTTGTGTTACTCGTTTGGCCACCTTGATTGAAGAGAATGACTCTATTCGGGAAATGAGTTCAAAAAGGGATTCAGACAGTTTCATGGGTTTTTTGTTTTTGTTTTTGTTTTTTTTTTTTGGTAACTAAATGCAATATTTTAAATGTTAACAGCACTTCGTGCCCCTAATTTCTGCTCGTTCTTAGGGCAGTCCAGTCTCGTGATGAGTAAACAGACCTGATATGCCCATCGCACGATTATGACTCAACTCCGAGGGTAAATTTCAGAGAAGGATGTAGGAACATCTGTGACAGCATTTATGGAGCATTTATGCCCAGCCTGTGCAGGGCAGCACATTAAACATCAGGGACAGGTTGCAGCTGACAGAGAACATGAGGCATGAGCGAATGCTGGTGTTGCAGGCATGAAGGACCGGCCGTTAAGACCTTTACCTTGATTTGACGATGCATCACGCACGCAGGCTCTCGGCAGCTCAGGTGCTGGAGGCCGACAGCCCCGCTGAAGGATCCTTTATGAACCTTGTGGCGGCGGAGCACGCCCACCCACAGGTGAGGGAGGAGCAGCTCCAGTCTTTGAAGCTCCCGAGGGATTTGATCGAGCTTCCAGAACCGCAGCCGCTGCCTGGGTCGGCAGCAGAACCAGCTCTGCGGTGGAAGCGGTTTGGTTCTTGCATCTTTTCCTGTTTTACTTCTGTGAGGTTCGCAAGACCTGGTTCGAGCTACGAGGTCAGCTGCTTTCGGTTGCTTTCCAGTGTGTTTTAGAAACGTCCGTGCATGTCGCAGCCTCGTGTCAGAACAGTGGCAGGGCTCCGTAAATGAGCATGTCCCCTAAGGTGCCACCCACTGTCCCGGTCTGGAGGGAAACGTGTCAGCCACCCCATTTTAAACTGACGACAGGTGGCTTTGCAACCTCAGAGGGCCCAATGTTGGGTACAACTGAAGATGTCCACTGACTGGTTCTCCTGTCTCATAAACTGGCCACCGTGACTTTGCAGCTGGGCTGATGGGGAATCCTGACAACACCAAGAAGCTGTCCCTCTGCTTCGGAGCCCGCCGGGAACGCCAACTGCCCGAGGGCCAAAGCACGACAATGCCATGTCCTAAAGCAGACACCGAAGGGCACATGTTCTCTCGGGCAGCCACTTGCTTTCACAGATGCCCCCGGAGGTGACGTAAGTAAACTGACCACCAGACAGAGGGGACAAGAAGCAAGCCATCAACTGAACAGCGACGATGTGGCCGATAGATGTGTACAACATGTGGGCTCAGCCTCCGGGGTCCTGGGCGGTGCTCGCCCTGCATAGGGAGACGCCCTGTGCAGTCGGCTCCATTCAGTTATTCGGCCGTTTATAAATTCATGTATGTATTTGCACTCATTTGTGATGGGTGCTGTAACCACACGCTTAGTGGCATATCTGTGATATGACAGTTTTGGACGTCAGCGTTTGAAATGGATCTCCCTGGGCTAAAGGGCAGATGTTGGGTTCCTTGCAGAATCACTAGCAGAGAATGCACTTTCTTGCCTTTTCTGGATTCTGCAGGCCACCCGCGTCCCTCAGCACGGCCCTGTCCCCTCTCTGTCTTCAGCATACATGACTCCAAGTGCTGCTTGCTTATTGCACCCTAATCCCCGCCTCTCACGTCCTGCCTTCCTCTCATAATGAGACCGAGACAGTCCCTTTTGCCATGGGAGGCAGCATCGTCACCGGTTCAGGCTGTGTCTCCTGCCTGGACTCTCTGACTCCCGTCCTGCTAACAGCCGGGGAAAAGGCTCTGCTCGCAAAGGGCCGGTTCCCGGGGCTGCATCCAGGAGGAGAATCTCCCTTCTGATTAACGCAAAATCCTCCGATTAGTGATCTTATTACGTCTTTAGAAGCCCCTCTGCCTCTCCCGAGGCGTGGAATCTCCTGTTTGTAGTTTGGGAGGTCGGGGCAGGGAACCCCGAGGTGGGGCGCCCCAGAACCCCGTCTGCCACAGCACTTCCCAGTGACTTCCTCTAGCCCAACAGCAGCACCCCGGGCCTGCCACTTCCTCCTTAGCATCTGGGATGCTGGTCGCCTTTCACGTTGAAATTCCAGAATCAAAGGCCAACGCAAAGCACAGCTGAGGCCAAGGCCACGGCGATGTCTCAGGGTAGTGCCATCTTCGCCAAGTGGGGACTGAGCACATAGGCTGTCGGTGAGCTGGTGCGGCATTGAGCTCGTCGGGGGCTAGGCAGATCCTCAGCACTCAGCTCATGTCGACACCGACACCGACTGCACAGCACATCAGCAGCGAGGGTAGGAAGTGGGTCTCAGCCACGTGATAAAAATAGAGAATGATAAAGAGAGGAGAAGGTTTCAAAACTGGCCCAATCTACAGCCTGAGAATTACACTGCCGTTTCTGATGGCTGAAGATGCAAAAGCCGAGGCATTCGAAAGGTATAAGAGTCGCAAGTGTCACGTTCTGACTTGATGCGTGTGGCTGTCATCGTGTCTTCTGTCTCCTGGAGATGCCTTAAAATCCGCGGACTGTCCGCCTCCGTCGCCTGCCGCTGTGCCGCGTGGGCTCCGGATTCACTGGGTTTCATCGAGTCCTCGCCTTTGACTCTGGCTGCTCCCATTAAGAGAAATGGCTGAAGTAGGTCCTACGATGGGCAAGCAGCGTGGCTCCGTATTTGCAAAATCTAACAAGGAGCGGGGAGTCACCACGGGAATTGATATCGAATGGAAGTCGCATTTCCAGTGGGGCTGGCTCCTCGGGGTTCTGTCGTTCCTTTACTAATAGGGTACCACCTGGCAGTGCTGACTCCTGATGTGGGAGCCACGGCTCTGAAGACCGGTCTCCCCTGGACGTCCAGATGAATCAGAAAGCACGTACTGCCCACTTCTCATTCACTCGGTCTCGCTCGCTCTCTCTCTCTCTCTTCCCTGCTAGGCTTTTGAGGTAAACTTACCTGTTTACCTCTCCTTGAAGTTTAAAAACGCTCGTAGAATCCTTCGCGTTTCTCTGTTCCACATTTATGTGAGACTTCCGATCATTCTTCTTTTGATCGACGTGGCCGTATTTATTATCAGCGTATTCCTTCTGGGGGCCAGTGTTCTGTAGCCAGTTGTGGCTCTTCCAACAACTGATTATCACAGTGTCAGCAGAGAGGCAACCGTCCACTAGCTTGCTTCCAATCAGTGCCGAGTGCGGTAAAATTCCGGATTCCATATTAACGATCGGCCTGTACACAACTGCATAACCATTATTTCCGATTTTAAACTTAGTTTACCGGAAACCAATATGTGTAAAGACAGACTGAAGAACTCATGTTAACATAAAAGACAGTTTTGAGAAGTACGAATTTTTCTTTATGGCAAGACGGATTTCCCACACATACACAATGGAGTTCAGTAGTTTTTAAAAACGTCGCTTTATGGTCCACCCTCTTTCCTGTGAAATGCGCTGGTGCCGTTCACAGAGGTATATCACGCTTTCTAAGTGACATTGTTTTTGCTGGTCTCGAATCTTGTTTTAGGTATTAAATATTTAATTGCATGACGGAAGAAGCAAATTAATTATAGGTACTTCAAAATCTCTAATTTGTAGACGATGGCATAAACGCGACATTTCCTAGGTATTGTAAACATGCCAGTATGCAGTATTTCTTAGCCGTCACGAGCCTGGATTTGGAATAAAATTCTCACGTTCCAGTTAAAGCAGTTCCCACGCTGCGCTCCGTATTTTGTTCTGAGCCCAAGAGAAAATCATGTTGAAATGCACTCAGTTTTTTACTTGGGGGACGGGAAAGGTATGTGTAGGGGCATCTCCCTACCTTTTCTCACAATAAACTTTAAAACGTGAAATGTCACCTCCAGCTTGTGGCCGTGTTAGTTTTCTAGAGCTAGAGCACAGGTAAATGGTGGCCACAGCGGGTGCGCCCTCATGGCCACAGAAGTGCTGCCTCGAAGCCGGGAATGGCCTGGGAATCCTGTGCTCGGTAGAAGGAACAGGGGAGTGAGGACAGGGAGGGGGGTTCCAGGCCGGGGAACAGCCAGCGTGGAATGACACACCAGTGGTCAAATACTGCTTACAAACTGATTTTACCGCGGAGAAAAATTAAGTCTCGTCCTTGGCCTGCACTCCACAGAACAGCAAAGTCCTAGGCACCGTTCTCCAGTCCAGAGACAATTTCTTATTTCTTTAAAGCGACATGGAACGCGTCTTCACAGACATGAGCCCCTCGGTATGTGTTTACTGTGGCCGAGGGGAGCCCACAGCTGGCCTCACAGCAAAGAGGACAAGTGGCATTGGGAAACCAAAGAGGCGTGAGAACCGTGGCCACCTGGCTGGCAGCCGCTCCGCAGGAGGCTGGACAGAGCCAGGGGTTTGCACACACCCTGGCGCTGACGTGCGTGGGGGGCTCGGGCCCAAGCAGACTGCTCTGCTGTGGAAATGGGCCAGCGTGAGCTTAGACACTCTTGGGCACAACCCCCACCCCAGCACACAAATCACTTACGGGGAACAACATGGCTCAGACCCTGTGCTTTAACGTCGGCGCGACTCAGTGGTCGTAGATTACCGAGATGCGTGTGTCGGTGACCTGTCACTTTGGCCTTCAAATTTTCAAAGCATCGCCCATTCGAGAGCCAATTGCTGGGTATGACAGACGTCTCGGAAAAGATGTTTCAAGTTCTTATCGTCACCGACGTGCATTGTAAGGGAGATGACCGTACCTGGAAGTCAGAACGTTTCAAGTACGATCTTTGAGAGGGACTTTAGAACGTGAATGTTTAGTAGCACACACCTCGGACCGTGTCACATCACCCTTTACGGGCTCAGACCCCAGCCGGGGATGCATCGTGTGGGTCGGCTGTGCGCTGAGCTCCCGGATGCGCATCTGGGATTTTAGTAGCAGTGGCGATTTCCACCATTATCAGTGCGTGTTTTATAGTCTTTTTGTCCATGTCGATGCCTCTCACGGTTTTTTCAAAGCTGCTATTATATTGTTTTTATAGAAAATACCTGTTCAGTCATTTCTTTGTGTTCTTTAAGAGTGGCTTGAGGACTCTCTTAACCTGTCAGATTTGTTCAGGCTTGGGAGAGACTTCCTGAGCTTTTCCTGTCCGTCCTGTCTGCACCTGGCCTGTGTGACCTCGCGTGCTAGTTTTCTATTGCTGGGAAAGAATCGCCACAAAATCTCGTGGTTCTTAAAATAGCACCCATGTATTATCTCGCGTCGTCTGGGGGTCGCAGGTCCGATATTCAGAGCGTCTGCTGACGAGATGGGAGTCACCGTGTCTGTCGGCTGGTCACAGACGTGACCTCCCATCACCTTTGCCACATGCCGTTCAGTAGCATCACGCCACTGGTCCGTGCCGGGAGGGGACACTCACAGGGTGGCCTCGCCGGCCAAGTCACCACGCTTGCGCGGCCTTCCGGTAGCCGTCCCTTTCAGTGGAAGCCGATGGAATGCTTTCGTAAGGCGGCTTTTGCTACAGATCCCCTGCATGTTCCCAGCATGAGGACGTCTCTCCCTCGTAGGGTCATCTGTCCCCTGGGGCTCAGACTGTGTTCCACCTGTCACCCAGGAGCTGGTTAAGATACAGAATCTCACCCCAGCATTGGAAGCAGCATTCTCCCCCACTGCCCGGGGATTCACGTGCGCACCACGGATTGCGGGGTGTAGGCCGAACCCGGCGCTTCCCAGCGGGCTGCACGGCGGAGTCGCGCGAGAGCTTTTACAGGCCCCGAGGCCTCGGTCGCATCCCCCGAAGTCCGTGTTTGACTGGTCTGGAGCCCACCCCGCCCCCCCCGGCAAGTTTCTCGCCAAGTTCTCGTGTGTATCTAGATAGAACTGAGATGCGCTAACATGTTCCGTGACCATCAGCGATGGGGGGGCGAGGCCAAAACAGTCTGGTGCATATAATTTTATATCTGTATTTCTGTAAAATGAACTTATTTTAAAAATTATCTTTGCGTGTGTCTCACATAGAACAGTCGAGGGTGCCTTATGCCAGTCTGGTATGATTTCAGGATTTAATCATGATCTCAGATGAGTTAAGGCAAGCATTTTCTGAAATTCTTGATAATTTACCTACCACCCATGTTGAGGAGGCATCTTTTCACTTCTTAGTGGTGACTTTGCCTTGAAAGTTCAGAAAACCACCGAGTTGGGTACTCCATGACAATTATTGGTGCCATTCTATACAAATTAGTAAGTTGGATTTGCGCTTGTCCGCGGGACATTTAAATTCAATTCTGAAAGTTCACTTAAATTACCTTCAATTGATATCATAAACTTTTATTCCAAAAAACTTACTTATTTCAATTGACATTACGAATATTAAAATTCAATTAGAAAAACAGCCTGAACACCTACTGGGCAGCCCTGACTCTGCTTGAGACTTCAAGGTAAAGAAGGTCACGTACGAGAAACATGTCCGCATTGATGGAGCCTGCGGTCAGCTCACAGACGTCCCTGTGACTCGTGTCACCATGCGTGGTGCATGCTGGGACAAGAAGGTTCCCGGGCCCACGTGAGCACAGAGCTGTGGGGGGGCCACAGCCTCCCGGTGGACAGGACCGGCCGTCTTGAGCCTAAGGCTTAACTGGGGACAGAAGATAAGTGGCTGCCTCCCTGGGGACCCAGGTAGGGCACGAGGGACGGAGAGGGCGGCGTTCTCGCCAGCGTGGGCCCCTCGGAGTGGAGGGGGCTGAGGCGAGAAGGATGCGTGACCCTTGAGAACGGAACGGGGACGGGCGGCCACACCAGCCGTGCTCCCTGCGCCGCCGGATGGACTCAGACTGACCAGAAGCTCGGACACAAACCAGAAAGATGCCGAGTGAGGCGGGAGCTCTGTCTTCGGTCACCTCAGACGTCGGGGCAGAGAAGTCACATAGATATGACACCCTAAAGGGAGACGGTGGACGCTCCAGTAAACAAACGTGAAAGGGCTCGGGACAAAGAGAAGGGTGAGACCAAATGGCCAGTGGCAGCGTTTGGCCGGAAACACCACCACGTCCAGTTACCTGTAGGAAAGTCGGGCCTGCCGAAGTCCCAGGGAGCATCTGAAGGCACCAGAATCTCACACGTGCAGACATAACTCTTTGCTTTTTCTGCATTTATATCAACTTTCAGGCTTATGTTTGTGAATCTCAGCTTTATTATTCGAATTTTAAAGTGTTTTAGCTGTTTTCTCTTTTAATTTTGCTTATTTGTTTCTTTTCTTGACATTTTCTTTTAAATCTGAAAATGAAATAAATGGTGAGACCCAAGAGGACACTACTCTCGGGGCGGGGGGCGGGGTGAGAATCTTCAGGAAGCGATTCAGCCGGAGACAGAGCGGGGGCCTCACAGCTTTGTCCACCAGGAGGCGTCGCTCGCACACTGCCCTCATCGTGTGCGTGTGCGGAGACCCTGTGACCGAATCAGAACACAGTCCTCTTAGGTGGCCTTCGTCACACGTCACCCTGCACCGTAGCTATTGCATGCATCCAAGAGTCTCCTTGTGGAAAGAGAGAGACCATTATTTCTTGGTCCTTATCCCAAATTCTTGGGCACATGGCAGCCTCTTTGCAAACAGTTGTCAATCAAATTAGGCTTCAGCCATGGGAACAGAGAAATAAAATGCAGTCCAATTCACTGGAGACTCCCAGGAAACCTGAGGAAAAAAACACCAAAATCCTCACACAACCCAAGACTAAAACAGCGGCCAGGAATGATCCCGCTCCAAATCGTGCAGAATTTTAGGGAAGTCTCAGATATTTTTTTTTTTATTGGCAGAACACCCTGTAAAAAATACGTGCGCACCTTTGAATCTTTAGCTAAGAAAATATTTCTTGATTGCTCCCTTAGTAGCTCAAGTTGGCCCAATAGTACAAAGCAGATAGCCTGGAATGAGACCAAACTCTTCACTTGTACACTTTTTAAATGAAAGAAGCATAATTCATGTTCATATTTAATATTGAATTAGCCCACGATTTCCGTGTAGTCATTATTACTTGAAATTGGAAATTGGAACTATTCATATTTAAGTCTTTATGTTAACATCTTTATAGCATTATTTTTTCATCAAGGCCATGCATGCAGATGTTGCTATTTTACCAATTAGAAGGAGATGATCTGCCTTTTCAGATCTGCTGGGAAGAGAAAAAAAAAAAACTATTAAGTTTAAAATCTTTAGCAGTATTTTCTTTGTCTTACATACTAGGATGAGTAGACGGCTTTTAGTTATTGAAGAAGAAATAGCCAAGAATTTTCGGGTCACGTTAGCCCTGTCTCTGTTGAAAGACAGATCGTATGTTAGAACATAGAGAGGGTAGAACGTGACCAGATGGATAATTTGTAAATGATGCAAAGGAACATAAGAAGCCAGCACGGAAATGCCCTGAGCAGCACGTTAGAGTCACCTGGAGGGTTCCCTGCAGAAGCGGGTTCCCAGGACTCAGCGCCGGGACACCTGACGCAGAGTCTGAGCTACATCCTAGGAGTCTGTATATTTTTTATTATTATGTATTATTATTTACGCCTACAGCACCTGGTCCTCCTAGGTGGTCTCCCATCCAACTACTAACCAAGCCCGACCCTGCTTAGCTTCCGAGATCAGACATCGGGCTTGTTTGGGGTGGCGTGGCCATAGACCACAGACTGTGGCTCCACTGGGGCGCAAACCCAGGACCTTCTGCATGTAAAGCAGATGAGCTCATCGCTCCACTATGGAACCACGTCCGGAGAATCTATATTTTAAGGAAAAAACACATCCCTCCCTCCTGAGGCTTCGGTGCCCTGACTGGCAAAGTTAGATGCTACCAGTGTGATTCTACATTCTCCTTGCACCGATGAAGAACCCGAAGCCGTTCAGAGTCCGTGCCTCATTTGGCATCGCTCGTGCCATGTGTCACAAAACACAGAGCCAGCTCTTTGAATCTCCGCGTGCTTCTCAGTTCTTGCCACAAAGTTCAGTGGGCAGACGAGCTCCGAGCGTAAGTAGACACGTGCTGGGAAGGATGCAGAAACACTCGTTTCTCCCTCTTCCACTGAGACGCCTGCATCCCCACAAAAGGCCGAGCGTGTAGACAGAGACGTGCCCAGCAGCATTAAGTCGGTATGCAGCTGGGGCGGACTCCTGCGGGAGCAGAGGCTGCTGGACGTTTCGACTGGGCGGGCATCGGATGGCTGAGTCTTGAGAGAGGAGAAGCGTCGAGCTGCGTCCAGAGGCGGAAGGAAGCCACCCAGGAGAACAGGAAAGGGAGCATCTGGCTGTGGCGGGAGCAGAGGGTCCTGAAGCGTCCCCTGTGCTCAGGACAGTGGGAATGCCAGCATATGGCATCAGGAGCCAGACAACCCGCCCCCAACAAAAAAGGAAAATAAAAAATGGTGGATGAGATGCATTTGAACAATGGGGTCGTGCAGATTGGAGGCAGAGGCTGCATTTGAGCTGCCTGCAGGGAGCAGGGAGGTGACGAAGGGGGGAGCGGTGACGATGAGGAGGAGACGAGCACTGTCAGACTGTGGACATGGGAGGGAGCACGGCCGTCCACAGCTGGCCAGCACGCACCATCCTTATGACGCCCTGCTGGCCGAAGACAGCACCCCGTGGGGCAGGCGCACCCCCCGTGCCACACCCGCCTGCTGCCAGCAAAGCTCAGGGCCACAGCTCTGTCCCCGTCCACACTCTCCTCCCGAGCAACGTCCTTCAGGCCCAGGGCGGCTGCCGCGTCTGCACGCGGATGACCCCCAAACGCACCATCCCTGTCCTGATGCAAACCGTCACATCTCCACCGAGGGGTCTGCCTGGCGCCTGGGACTTACACGCGGCAGCATGAACCAGTGATCCCGCCAGAGAAGTCCCTTCCGGCCGCCCCCTCGCCAGCAGGCACGGTGCATCGGTCACCTGGTCCTGCTGCGTTAGCCACCAGCGTCTCTCAGGTCCATGTGCTGCCCGTGTCCAGGACGGGGTGTCAGGTGGTCGCCGCGTCTTCCCTGGGGGGAGCTTACTCTGCTCAGCACGGCCCATCCCTTCTCTACAGACACAGTGGCCTTTGCAGAGGTGACCGCGTCCTCAGCAGACTCAGGCTCTGCCCAGGCGCCCGTGCCATGTGGCTTCTGTAGGGTCTCCAATCTGTTTTAAGGTCACATTCCCCTAAAAGTACTTTTGAACTCTCAGATTCATCCACTTTGTGCTTTTTGTCAAAACTGTTTAGTTGCCTTTGTACTGTTTATTATTATTATTTTTTTTTTTTTTTTGGTATTTTATGTGTATTTTTTTTCCCCTAGCATCTGTCCTGATTGTTATTAAGCCTCGATGGTAGGAACTGTGTCCGTAGCCACGCAAAGGTCTTATTTGAAGGAGTTAACGAATGAATGAATAATTAAATGTGTTGGAGAATACTAAATATAAAGCCGAAGAAGGAAGAGTGTGTGTTGTATTCTAGAGGTCAAGTTTCTTGTGTGTCTTGTCTGTTTTTGAACAGAGTAGATTATGGCTTGATGTGAACTTTAGAGAGAGACAGGGTGACGGTGTCTTGTGGAGGATATAGAACAGGGGCCGGGGGCTGTTGGAAAAGCATAGATGGGGGAACCCCAGCCAAGGCCCAGGGAAAGCGGGAACAGACTTTGGGGAAATTCTGACCTTCAGTCAGCAGGACGTGACGGCTCTACTGATTTATGGGATCAGAGAGAAGATGATACAGGAGTCACAGTGCCTTTCCGTCATCGAGGCTGGACTCAGAGAAAAGGAACTGGCTCTATAACCTGAATTAGGGGAGTCATAAGCAGCCCCAAGACTGCCGATTCCAGTTTCTGTCTCAATCATAGCTAAAGAGATGGAGCCTGCAGTAGCTCACGGATATTACCGGCTGCCTCTCATTCAATGAAAAAATCGTGCCAAATGATCAAAACCCATATTCATGAACTTGTAATAGACTTATTTTACTAGCACGATTTTACTAGTCTAAGGGGAGTGGCTTTATATGAAGCAGACTTTGTCGAGATTTGTCAGTCGAAGGTATTTCTGTGTAATTCGCATTTGCAAGCTGATAGGCACAAACAATCTTCAGATATTTGCTGTTGCCTGAAATCTGCAGAAACCAACCGCAGACGAAGGTAGCATTTACCTCCGCGTTTACCTCCGCGTTGTATCACTCACTTCAGAGGCTCTTCGGCTCGTCAGCCCCTCAGTCCCGTTTTTGGGCGACGGGGTAAGTGGCAGATTTCAGCTTTAGCGGCTTCGATGCGTTTAGTCATTAAGACTGCAGAACTGGAGAGTTTGACGGAGGCAGTCAACTGCTAACAATCAGAAAACGTAGCGGGGCAGCAGACACAGGCAGTGACATGCAGAATACAGACTGGCCCTTGTCTGCGCGTCCGTCCAGAGTCCGGGGCCGAGCCGTCCAGCGTGGTGGCCGTTGGGGCCTGGGACTACACGTGCATTGCTTACGGTTAAATAATATTTAAAATCCGTTTCTGAGCCGCGCTAGCCTCACGTCGCAGTGAGATCTCGTGTTGCAAAGCGCAGCTGCGAATCACCTCCATCCCTGTGGAGTTTCGGTCGGACGGAGCCTGCACGGCTTTTTGCACCGTCCAGCTCAGACGGCCAGTGCCTGGCCACTCACTCATATTGCTAATAGGAGCGATTGCCGTCTTCCTGTCCAGTCGGCCTCCTGAACCTCAGTTCTTTTAAGGGCTGTTTCCTTTTTTGCCTTGATTCAGTAATTTGGAGTGGCCTAAATCGCATCGATACCAAAACATACTCACGAGTTCCGGTGCGGTCAGTGATGCCTTTCCAGCCGTCGGAGCTGGGCGGACGCCTTCTACAGGTGCGGAGCGGAAAATGGGACGGTCACATTGCCCTCTGCCCCGGTTCTCCACTCTCGATTTCCATGTGTCTGGAAGGTTCTTTCCAAGGTGAGATGCCGTGCATTTTACTGAACAAGGTCGCACGTTGCTCTTGGACTTCAGAGGCTGAGCAGCAGGAAAGGAAAGAATGAATAAACAGATCTTACCAGTCCCCCGAGGGGACCGCGTCTACAGTTACTTCTCCTCTTATGGGTTTTAACGCGTTGATTCGGTTAGGCCCACCTGGCTTGACCTCACACGGAAACAATTAGTGCCGCTTACAGAAACATTTAAAACAGGCCCTGGAAAGGTGTGATCAGAGTAAAGGGAAGGGAGCTCAGGATGAGGAAGCCCAGCACGCGCTCAATGCCCGTTGGAACGGAAGCCGTGCTGCCCGATTCCGCTTTCCAAAGAAGATCGCGTGCCTGGCCTTCCAGCCAGCTGCACAGGACTCCAGGCCATTGCCCCGTCCGACCGAGAATTGGGAGGAAGGTAGGAGGATGTTCACCACTCGCGGGAGAACCGTGTGGAGCGTTGTGCATCAACAGTATAGAGGAGCCAGCCCGTGTGACGTCCCGAGCTGACGCGGAGGGCCACGTGGGCACGTGCTTAACAAGAGTAAGGAGCCTGGTTATGCACACGTACAGCTTTGTGATAGATGCCCGTTCCTCCAGCAGCTCATCATCAGACAAGTGGGGGTCATCTGCCAGCGTTATTTGTGGGAGAGAAACTGTCATCTGTCGTCGAATGATTTAAGATTCATTTCCCAACTTCTTCCATCGCTATGATAAAGTAACTTGAGTTCTCTCCAGTGGCACACGAATCATCGTCATCGTTCCCCTGTATCTTAGGCATTGTCGTCCCTCGTGTTGTGACGGGCCCGCCTGCCCTGCAGTGGACACAGAGCCGCGGGGGCGGCTTACCCGGTCCCCTTCTTTACCTTATCTGTCACTGTCACTCACAGTCCAGTCGCAGCTGCTCTTTCAAACACAGCAGCGACTTTGACGATATGGGTCCAATTCTACTTTTCCTGCTAACTGGATAGTTCCCGTCCTCTCCGTGGTACGTGGGCAGTCACGGGTAGATGCTCAGCCCTCACACGGTCGGGTCGCAGGCGGCCTGCCGAGCCCCCCGCGTCCGCGCTGCAGGAGGCTGTGGGCGCCGCGTTCCAACCAGGAGCTCGTCCGCTGTTTTGCAGAGTGACGGTGGGGTTTATGAAATTAGACGTCCATGAAAAGACGACTTCTTCTCCGCCCAAGGGGACGTCTACCTCGCTCGCTTAGACTCTGCGATCCCATGATTTAAACCTTCAAGCGTACGACGTTTCTTTGCACGTAGGTCAACGCTAGGGATTGCTCCTTCGGAACGCAGAACGTCCCTTTCCATAGACGCATCAGCAGATGGGCCAGCAAGGGGAACAAACAGGCATGTGCCGTTGCTGTCGGGAAGGCTGCCCTCAAGGGCATTGTGAGGAACGTACTGGCTCAAGGGAAGCACATCACACTTGAGGGTCAGGAACGCCATTTCCAGGGTCAAGCACGTGAGTCGTGAGTGAATGTGATTTTTTAGGCTGTCGTGATCTTTTTCCAAAGGATAGGAATATGTAAAACTCAAACCGTAGTTTAATCCAACAGCAATATCTTCTTTCCGTTTTGGTAGGAATAGCTGTTTTTTGAAGACAAATTCTCCATTTTTGAGGGGACTGATTTCTTTGTCAGTGTCGGGCAGACGTAGTTGACCTTTGTCAGTTACTTGAGCACCTAAAATCATATAATTTAAAGGACTATGTTTTTAAGATGCCAGGTGAAACCGGGAACTCTGTAAATGCAACTACAAAGCCCCGATATATTTTTTTTAAGTAAAAATAAAAACATATTTTTTCTAACCGGGAAGATATGATATGCAAGTTAATCATAACAAATTTTACATGTATAAATAATACGTTTCATTTTGTAGAACAAACAACTGTCAGTAAACCAGGACTGTCTGATTTTATAGCCAATCTTCCTTCTCCTATACTGTTTAGTTTACTAAATTTTAACTATCTCTAAAGATAAGTGTATGAACTAGCAACTCCTCGGATATAAGGAACGTGAACATAATCATTAACTCCAGGCTTTATTCAGATAAACGTGCAAGATACGTCCCATAAAATAGGCACAAAAATAACGTAAATAAAATAGAAGGACAGATCAAGGATGCAAGAAAAAAAGAAAAGATACAGCAAAGAGAAGTAACAAACAATGGTCTCGTTTTAAGCCCAGGGGGTCGATTCTCAGAATAAATATATGCATCTAAACAAAGGAATGAAAAGAACTGGAACTAGTAACGACGGAAGTAATTTTTATATAATTTTTTATTACTTAAATATCTTTAAAGTGTAGCTATTTTACCTAAAGACACAAGGATGTCTTAGGAGGTTTTTCAGTCCTGTAAAAGTTAAAATGCATGACCGGAGCATAAATCCATGGTGAGGAAAAGAAAATGAACTTTTTCAAGGTCCTTACAGTGAATGCAAAGCAGTTTAATACCATTAAAGTGAGACTATAATAAGTTAATGGTGCATCATATCAATCCTACAGCAATGACTAAAGTAAAAAAAAATTAGAAGCCAATGCCTTAAAATGGAGAGAGAGTCATAACAGCAGTTAAGCCAAAACGAAGAAGAGGAAGAAAAAAAGAGAGAGGATGGTCGCCTAACACCTCGACATTTTAACTTCTCACACCCAAATGGTTGCACGTTTGGAGATATTGATAAAAATTCTTTCAACATTGCACTTGACACGAGTGAATGTTTTGTATGTAACAGATGTCTCGGTGTTTAAAACGATACCACGAAAAAAACAAAAACAAAAAAAAGCCATAACCAGAGAGGAATTATTTGGAATACGTATTGCCCACAAAAGGATTACTCTTCTAGATGGATAAATGATACCTACAAAGGAATGAGGAAAATTTAAAGAAAGCAAGGGGAACATAAGATGATGCATGCAAAAGCGTTTCCTAGAAGAAACATAAATTGCCATTAAGTATAAGGAAAGACGCCCATTCTCTTTACGAGTGGGAGAGCTGCGCATTAAAACCAGGATGAGATCCTGTTCTGCAGTCACCCGATCGGCCAAAATCCAAATGTCTGATGCATGTGGAAGAGGCTCTGGAATAGTGAGACCTGACGGGGAATAGATTATTCACAGCATCTTGGGGAAAAGGGTTGAGTTACCAGGAAAATCAGACGGGCACGTAGCCTACGGCAGCTCTCATTCACTCCTTCCATCCCGTGAAGTGGAGACAGCGTTGAACTTGGGACGTCCCGATGTGTGGACTGTACGCTTGTGAGCAACGCGGGGTGAAGGGCAGGGGTGTGTCAGCCAGAAGAAGACGAGGCACTCTGTGGGCTTCGTTTGCCACTAGGAAAACCACAGTTGAAATTTTTAAGAGAAAAATCGTAATTGATAAAATGACCATTTTCATAACTTATCACTTTATTATTTCAAGGAAAATTTTATAGGCATTATTTTTGCTTACAACTATATACAAAAAAATTCAATTCAAATAATTTAAAACTTTACGAAGCTACCTACATCCATTGAATCGTTCCGCTCACTTAGATATTGTCAGAGTAGTGTTTTCATCAGAAATTGTTAGAACTTATATGGAGAAAGGTAAACGGTGTTATGAAGATAATGAGCATGATGCAAAATTCGAAGACCCAGATTTGATTTTTTCCATACTTTTTTATAACTTTTACTCCCCATCTAAAATTATCCAAAGTCTTCTTGAGTGATGGATTGCACCAATGGATACTGTCTAGACAACGTATTTCCACTAATGTCCCAAGATGGTCGAAATATTGCTGCTAAGGAAAATAAACACGGAGTATTTACGATGCTAGAAAATGAAGATATTAAAATAAAAATTGCCATTAAGTAGTTGCATTCTGATATCTGGGGTCGAGTGTAAGTTGCCATTTTGGAATCTTAAGATTCCGAAGCATTCCAAACTGTTACATGGTACTTATCCTGTCCAGGTATGTTAGTTCAGTGGGTGTGACGAAGGGCAAAGAAGCGTCCTATCTACTTGAACTCTGAGAGTTGAAAGTCCTGGCTTCGGTCGGTGACTGTCCTTTAAAAATCATTATTCCACTTAAGTACACATTCCAGGCATTCCCCGAAGAAACTAAAGGAAAAGATAAAAATTGTACTTTGTCTTTTATCTTTCACCCCCGTATACAATTTTATTATTCACACCCATCAATGAGACTTGTCCTAATGGAACGGACGAAGGACGGTTGAACACCAGTACCTTATAAATCTGTCACAAAGTGTAAATTTTAGATTTACAATTAATCACAAGCTCAAACATTTTACTGAAACCCATTTTTTGTGGTGATGTTATATAGCATTATGTTTGTTTCTATGAATTGAAGAAGAACATTGATTGGGTGTTTGGGCCGCTAAGAAAATATTAACAAGCACATGAAAAGCAATATACGACAAGAAAGTAAAATTCACAGCGATTCGAACTTAACTGCTACTCGATATGTGTCATATGAAATGTGATGTGTATATATAATCTTACATATAATATTATAATGGGATATGCATATATAGAGTACCATATGCAATGTGCTATATATGATATATGAATTAAAATATACATATCCCGTTTCAGACTAACAATTAAATGGTAGAAAGATCATGGGAAAAAATGTACCAGGTCTCACACGTGCCGCTGAAATTTTCCGAGGACTACCCCCTTGCGAGAGAAAGCAGACCTGAGCCACAGCGAGAGCTCAGGTGCCGAGGGCCAATTAGGCGGTTAGTGGAAGACGTAACAGTCCCCTAAGGGTACCTATGCTGGAAGATAGTCAACCTGAGGCTGACGGAGAGGAGGGGACACCGAACCTGTGACCCCCGTGCTTAGCCACGTCCGTAGGGAGACACCGAAAGCTTGTCAGGTGCGTGTTACTCCCTAGCTACTGGAAGAAACTAAAGCACATCTCAGGTGAGGCCTGCAGAAGTTCTAACGGTCAAGGTCAACAGCAGGCTCTCCAGTGCAGGTTACTGGGTGCACGTGAAGGGAAGCCGCTGCGGTGGGACCCCATTCCTTACCAATGTGACAGCCTTGAGATACAGAATATGGAACGGACAGGTACACGGCGTTTGAAGAAGGAAGAAGCAGCATTCACAGAAACAGGGGTGCAATCCGAGGTCATCAAAAGTGAAGATAACAGCCTGAAAATTTAAAAATGACTCGTGTAAACCGTAGTTGCTGGAATTAAAAGCTCAGTGCACAGGATAAACAGCAGACGGGACCTGGACGGAAAGACGGCGGAGCGGCGCGCAGTGGGCAGGGCGGCGGGTCGATGCAGCGCCCAGAGAAGCAGACCAGCAGCAGAGGCGCGCAGACACCGGGACCGGGGTGTGCCGGGAGGGACCGCGCATGTCACTCTGCTGGCCCGGAAGTCCCACCGTGTGCCGCCTGCAAGCTGCAGACCCAGCACAGCCCGGGGGCACTTCGGCCCAGACCCGACGGTCTGAGGACCAGGAGAGGACCCGTGTCCTCCCGGCTCAGAGAGCCGGTTCTCCCCTCCTCCGCGTGTTCGTTCTGCTGGGGCCCCCGGAGACTGGATGACCGACGCCATCCACACTGCTGAGGACGGATCTTCCCTGCGGTTCCACCACCAGCGTCTTCCGGAAGCACCACAGACACACGCAGAAATCGTATTCCGCCAGCAACCTGGGCTCCCCGCAGCCAGTCAAGCTGACGCGCGAAATTAAGCATCGCAGTCGTTTGCGGCAGGTCTCCATGGACGCATCGCAGAGCAGAAGGGAAATGGGAAATGCCAAACACAAGTTGAGAGATTCAGGGTATTAAATAAGGAAATCTGACACGCATAAAAGTGCAGGCCGAGAGGAAAGAACAGACACGGTAGAGAGGAAATAATGTTTCCAGAGAGAAAGCTGAATTTTTCAGAACCGAATTCATAGACGTGATTGATTCAAAAGTCAGTAACATGATACATTCAAAAATATACATATATTTGGAAATTAAAACACACATGCATAAACACACGCACACACATACACACTCAGACACACACACAAGTAAAACATACCAAAAATATATGGAAGACATCACTAGAGATTCCATGGGTGTTAAAGGACTATTTTTAAGATGCAGTCTGGTAAAAAGATTTTCATCTTAGAGGAAATGGATAAAATCCTGGAAAAAACACAACTTACTAAAATTAAGGGGAGGGGGGAGGAATGCTGAATATTATTCTACCTGAAAATGAATTGAATTATAATTTTTTTAAATCTTAATAAAATAAACCCCAGCCCAGACATCACTTGAATAGTTCAGCAATTCGGTTTATCACAAGTGAACTAAAATTTAAGAAAAAAATTTAAGGTGAACTAAAATTTAAGAAAAACAATACCAGCCATATACACATTGTTTCAGAAAACAGGGAAAGACTCATTCCCAGCTAAAGCTTGATACCAAAACTTGACAAGGATTTCACACACACACACAAAAAGAATTATAGACCGATATCTCTCATGAATGTACATATAAATATCCTAACAAAACGACAGCAAATCGAATTTAGTGATTAGATTTAAAGGAATATGCCGTGACAAACGGGGTTTATCCTCAGAACATAAGGTTGGGATAGCATTTGAAAATCAGTGTAATTCACCTCATTAAAAAGTTAAGGAGGAGATTCTCTCTAAGTGCGCAAAAGGCAATTTAAAGAAGTGAACACCCATTTGATATAAATTCCCAGAAAACTAGGAACAACAGACGACTCTATCAATCTCATAAAGAATGTCTTTTAAAAAGCGCCCTTTATATATAATGTCAAAATATTGGGTATTTTATTCTTAATCTAGGAAAGAAGACAATGGTGTCTGCTCTCACCCAACATTTTATCAAGGTACTAGCCAGTGACGAAGGTCAAAAAAAAAAAAATTACAAGGCCAGATTTATGAAAGAAAGAAACTGCCATGAACTGTTATTACTCCCATACATATTATGTGCATAAAATCATAGCTGTATTCCAAAATATTAAGTAAATTTATTAAGGTCACAGGATACAAGATCAGTATAAAAATATGAAACATCAATTACTTGCCTGAAGAATAGCCAGAAGCTGTTGGAAAATAGTTCAAAAACTATTCAAAAAGAAAAAATACTGCTCACAATAGCATCAAAAATTTTAAGTATCAAAGATCAGATTTAATGGAAGATGGCGGGATTTCCACACGAAAGACTGTAAAACGTTTTAGGGATTAATTGTCGCAGACTGAAATAAGTTGAGAGATACTAAAATACTCAACCTGTTATAATTTTTTTCCCAAACGATATATAGATTCAGTGCAATCCTAGTAAGTTTCCAATATTTTGTATGGAAATAGAGAGGTCGATGCTCAGATTTATTCTACGATGCAAATAAACTACTTCGGTCAAGACGACGATGAAGACAAAGAATAAAATCGAGGCCCTTTGATGGTCTGGTTTCAGTGCCAACTAGTCTACTACCTTAGCGGACAGTATGGTGTCAACCTAAAGGTGACAAAAAGTTGAAGCATCAGGCAAACCCGTGAAGAGCGGGCGTGGCGACGTCAGTATCAGATGAAGCAAAACCGAGCTGAAACATTATAAAAACCAAGCAAAGATATTGATGAAAATAATAAGTACGAAATTTGATTCGAGCAGTGGTCCATCCCCCGGATAATTCTGGAACAATAAAACAAGCAGAGGATAGGGAAGGGACTCTGAACGACGCCGGGTCCAGTGTTAATAATAAGATGACCCCCAGGGTATATCTTTGTCTACAACTTGTTGTACAAAAAAATTAAAATGTCAGAACGCTGCAGACGTAAAATCCTAGAACCGTCTCACACAGAAATGCAGTTGAAGCGTGTCACTTATAAACACAGAGGCGATAGGGACATTTACATCGAAACCGTCCATCCGATGACTCCAACTTCTCCGCTCCCCGTAAGTGTCTTATGTCCCCAGCGATTTGCTGCTACAAACGTCCTCCCGTGAGGGAGGCTGAGGGACCCCCGGGCGTGCTCTGCAGAGTGGCTTTCCTTTCCTTCACACAGCCGACGGAATCACCTGAGCACCGTCCCTAAGCCATGTGTCCCTTTTCGACACAATAGTAATAAGAAAGAATCCACGGTAAGGAGAGAGAGCGTGTGGCCAAGTTCCCGTTGGAAGCATCTCGCCACTAACAGGTGTGCGATAGTGAACAGCAAGCACCTGAGCAGGTGGGTGTGTCCCGAGGTCTCTGGACTGCAGTCGGCCTGCAGTGACAGCTCTGAGAGGCGACGTGGCACTGATGCAGCAGGGGAGCATTCCGAGGGGCCCCCACAAGCGGCCACACGTGGACTCCAAAAATGCTTCTGTGGCCGCGAACGATGTGCAACTTCTTGTTTGTTTGTTTTTAATTGGTATCAGAAACCAGCCGAAGTGTCCCATGAAGAAGAAGGGACCGTATTCACTGGAAGAATGTGTCCCCGACACTGTTAAAACACTTTCATACAGAAGGTCTCGGATGAGGTAAATATTAGTTCCTGTTTTCTACAGATGAGGAGACAAGTCCTGAGACTTGACTTTGGCGAAGAGTCAAATGGAAATATTGCAGTTACTTCTTTTCTGTTAACAAAATTAGTATCAGATAAAAACGCTGTCTGCCTCGATGCCAAATTAGTGACAGCTTGTTTGTACACCCAGTTTGTGAGAATCAAAAGACCATGCCCCATAAACGTCAACAGTAGTATTTTGCATCACTAAATTAATGTTATTAAACATTAATTCCACTCACTAAAAGCAGAAAAGTGAGCCAGGATACAATCAGGAAACTCTTCCTAGGGATTTTAGATGTTTCCAGAAGGAATATTTATTCTTATTTAAAAAATGCAGAAGAAATCATTTCTACATCTTAATATTTTAAAGGAATGACCGTTACAGTTTTATGGGAACGTCAAGGGACTGGATTGAAAAACGATCAGGAGGCGCACACATTTTTATTTTTTTTGACGGTCTTTTGTTTGGGGAAAACACCTTTTGGAATGCACTTGGTCATTCCGAGGTCTCCTGGCATTTGATACAGTATTTACTTGAAGTCAACAGAAGGCAAAGATCGTGCCCAGCTTTCATGTCATTGAATTGAAGTTTTAGAAACAGTAACTGAATATGGAAGTATTGTAACGTTTTCGTTCTAAAATTTTTCTCTGGAAAACTTAACTTCCATATTATTTTTCCGAATGGTGTCGTCTTCTGAAGGAGTTTTAGTACCAGCAAATACCATTCAAATCATCGACATGATTCCAAAAACAGAAAAATGACAGACAGTGGGGGAGGTGACAAGTAACAGAAAGAAAGGTTTTAATTTCCTCAAAAGGACAGCATATGACACGATTTATTCCATCTAATTTTACATTAGTTTCCTTCAGTAAACTCTAAATTTGTGCTGTTTTTGAGACATGATTATTTTATGTCCCCTTTTAAGTTGTCCGTACTCAATTTCAGAGTTTCAGGGTTAAATAGAAACCATAATATACTGTTTTCTCTTTTATTACTAATGATATTCCATAAGAGATGCTTGCAAACATATAAAACTCCTTGTTTTATGTGCATTTGAAAAAAAGTACGCCAACCATTGGCTTGTACAGCTCTTGCTAGAGGTCAATGAAAAGCCATGGATGTTCAACAATAAATTTCACTTTTGGATCAGTAGCTATGAGAACATTTGTTCCTACTTGGAGACGATCCTTCCTATTGCTGGTTTTCATTCGTAAGAAACGGTTATTTTTTAATCATACTGAGAAGAGAAGTTTCTTCTGATCTCCTGTGCAAAGGAAAGTAGCAATGACCCTATGGTTTCTGGCTTTGAAAAATAACATTCCAGCACTGAGACATGACAGCACTATGAGTTATCAAACGACCTGACTTCAACGGGAATCTGTAATTTTATTACGGGCCATTTGCGTGATAATCTACCTGAGGTTCACAGTCAACCTTTAGTCTAGACATACAAGGTGTTTCAAAATAAGTCATCAGTCTGATTTTTGTATAACGACCTACTTTACCTCCAAATAGAATCACAGTTCAAACACACACCTGCAGAAGGGGAATCCTATTTAATATGCTTTCATTTATTTTCCAGAGAAAGGAAAAAACATGCTTAGCCATAACTTGGTTACTCCCGTGGGAAATATTAGCCAATGTGTAGTATGCTAGTTTACGTGGTAAGGACAAGCATCAGTATCTTTTTTGGGTTTTTTGTGTGTGTACATTTGTGCGTGTGTGTGTACGTGTTATGTGTGGTTTGGGTCTGGGGTTACGAGTTTAGTCTATGCCTTCAGAACGTCAAAAACAACCAAGAAATAAAAACAAAACAAAATTTCAAAAACCACCAAATAATAATACCCCTCGATGTCATGGTTCACGTGTCTGCCTTTCATCCATACGAAAAGCTATACATGGATGCTCACGGCAGCTTTACTCAGAATTGCCAACATTTGAATGCAACTGAGATACCCTTCAGTCTCTGAATGGATAGATTGTGGCCTGTCAAGAAAATGAAATATGATTTAGTGCTAAAGAGAAATGAGATGTCTCAAGACACGAAAAGACGTGGAGGAAACTAAGTGAAATGCATATGACTAAGTGAAGACGCCCATCTGAAAACGCTTCGCACCGTAGGACATTCTGGAAAAGGCAAAACCGTGCAGACAGTAACAGACCAGTGGTTGCCAGCAGTGAGAGGCGGGGGGAGGGACAGATAAACAGAGAATTTTTAGGGCAATGAAAACCATTCTGTATGATGCTGTAATGGTGGCTACTTGTCATTATACATTTGTCCATAATCGTAGAATGTATAACACCAACAGTGACCCGTAGACTGTCGGAGTTTGGGTGATCATGACGTGTTACGGGGGTTCATTGATTGTAAAATATAGACTTTGGAGGGGAGTGTTGACCCTAGGGGAAGCTGTGCATGAGCCCAGGCAGGGCTACATGGACCAGCCGGCACAGAGCACGTGTGGAGCACAGTGAATCTCCCTCTCCCTTCTGTCTCTCGTGAAACTTGCAGCTCGTCAGTTAATTAATTGCGTGCTTGTATTCATGATTCAGTCTAGTACTTGACTCAGTAGAGAATACACTTGAGGGTCGTCTCGCCTGAGATATTTAGGTCACTGATTTTTTTTTTTTTTAATTCTGCAATTTTGAAATCTCTCTGCCCGAAGGAATTCTCCTAAGTTCGAGATTTCACCGCTCTGGTTTGTGATTTAAATTCTTTAGGTTCAGTCAGACTTCAGAAGCTCTCAAATTAAAATAGCTCAAAATCAGTTGTTTTTCAAATACAGGCAGAGAGATCTAGACATTCTCTATCTTTCTCCTACTGATTTACATCTACATCTATGTGCATGTGTGTATGCTCAAAGAAATACCTAAAATGAAATATTGAGTCACTTGTATCTAAATAATTTCAAAGGACTTTTTTTTGTAAGCAGAACTTAATCATATTATTCTCAACAGAAACCTCGGTGAGGCTCAGTTCAGCGGCATGAATGTCTGCATAATATTGACTCTAGGACGCTGGCCCAGCCACGCCTGGCTCGATGCAGTCACGCTCTGTGACATTTTTACAGACTCCACATTTCGTACAACTTTGGACTTGCCGGTGTAATAAAGAACAACACCTGTCTTCTGCCTAAGACTTCCAGGGCTTGCTCTCACGTACGGGATAAATCCCTCGAAAAGTGAGGGGAGCCCGTTTTGCGTTTCCTCCCCCCACCCCCAGACTTCCTCCGGCCGCGATTTGACACGTGGGAGACCGAAGCTGGGGGCAGCATCTTCGTCCCAGACGTGCTCACTCGGGCGCCTTCTGGTGCGTTCAGACGCTGAGACAGACCGTTAAGACGAGGAGACGGATCCGAACACGTGTGTCTGATCGATCACTGCGCTCGCGCGCGCAGGGCGGCCCCTTGGTTGCGAGTCATTCATCCCAGTGGAGATTTACCAGGATGACACTGGTCCAGGCGGAGGGCTCCCCGTGTGACGGAGATGGCATCGCCTGGCCCCTGGTCCTGTTGGCTCGCTCCTGGGCAGGGCCGCTGCGGGGCTTGGCGGAATCCGTCACTCGGACGCCCAGCCCCCCAGCAGCGAATGCAGGGTGACATCCCGTGGGAGAGGGACTTCACAGCTGCCACATATTCTGAGTGAGCTGCGTGTGCTCGTGCTGGCGGGTCTTCACAGAGCGCTTCGATACGTCG
>NW_011889614.1:97491-99100 GCF_000151845.1 Pteropus vampyrus | reverse complement strand
AACAAATCTTATTATCCAAAAATTATCAGAAAAGTTACCGTGAACGTGTCCTGATGACATAATTTGCTAGTTAGTGAACTCTTAGCTGAGCGTGCCTTTGCTGCATATTATGTATATTATGTAGTAAATGTACACTTGACCCCGACAGAGTCACACTGTTAGTGACGCCTTTTGGTACATTGACTTCTCGCTGAAATAATGAGTATGGAAATTGTGATTTTTTTTTAATGGTCTACACAAGGGATGGAAAAATACTGCCATTTGGCAGCCGTGTCTCACGCAGTAGGCTTGATCTAGCTCTACATGTTCGAATCCAATCAACCACATCCAAAATACAAGGTGCTATGACCAGCCATAATTAGGGTCCCCAGACCTGTGCGTTCCATGTGTAGGCAGGGGACGCGTACTTTCCCTGTACAGGGCCACATGGTAAATGCATTAGACCTTCTGAACCATAGAGTCTCGATTTCAGCTGCTGGACTCGGCCCAGAGGGATGAAATGTGTACACAGGCAGTCCTGCCTCTGCTCCAGTGAAGCTTTGTTCCAGAATGAACTGGGGCCCCTACTCGGCCCAAGGGCCATGGTTTTCTGTCCCCTGCATGGTACCATTATTTCTCTCTAAAGGAATATAGTTCATTTTTTCCCTCCGACGTGTCCACGTTTTCCATCTTTGAAGCCTAAATTCCAAGATATAAAACCACTGTCATATGTGCCTGCTGTCGTCATACTTTGTTATGTCAGAGGTGTGTTCTCCTTGTCCGAACGGCCTATTAAACAGATGCGTTGAGGTTCGGCTTGGGGAAGGAGGCCTTCAGGTATGAATTCTGCAGATATTAGGAAGCTGGAGAATTCGTGAAGATGTGTGTTCATTGCAAACACCGGGTGAGCTGGTCGTACCCAGAAGTCAGAACAGTAAGTGGCTCCTGGGGGAGCAGACCTTATGGACAGAGAAGGTGAAACTGTGACGTGAACAGCCCCTTTTTATGTGAATAAACCCCATTTCGTACGTTTGCACAGTCCAGGGAGGAGTTGCGCTTGTCCGTATATTCAGTCCTGCGTACAAGTCTTGCGTTTTGAAATTTAAGCTCTCGCAGCCAGGTAAACCCCCCCGGCCAGGGTGACGCGAAGGGCTGGCGGGGCTCCCCGAGGCGTTTCTGTCCACAGCTCGCCGCTCCCTCTTCTGCAGCGGGAGATCCTCTTCCGTTTGACGGTGCCGCGGAGACCTCACGCTAAAGCGGAGGAGAGCGGATGTCGGATTCCAGGTGGAGTCGAGAGGGGACAGACCGCGGTCCCCCTTTAGGAAGTGGCTTGTCGTGCTCCTGGATTTCTCTCCGGATTTCTTCTCCTAATTGGTGTCGGTTTGCTGTTTCCTTCACTGGATCGATTCGAGCTTTTACATCTATCTGCTAAGAGCCTAGTGTCCTCTGTGGCGCACAGACCCCGTTCCGTAAGCAGCAATAACGCTAGTGGTGAATCGTTTGTGAGGTGCCGGGCGGATGATCTCATTTCACCTTGTCTGTGTAAATACAGGGCGGGGACTGTCAGAATCACCGCGCAGACAATGGCAGGAAGTGGCCGCAGGTCACTGATTTAAGTCAGAACAGTTCA
>NW_011889614.1:86344-93186 GCF_000151845.1 Pteropus vampyrus | reverse complement strand
AAAACACACGCTCAACACCAAAGATCACTTTAAACATTTCAGTCAATAAATCCGAAGAGTCTCCGAAATTTAAATTTTCCTTTAGCCGTTAAGATGAAATTCACCAAAAATACGTGAGCATTTACGTATGAGTCTCTATTTTCAAAGTATAATCCTTAAGGTTCATTTCTTTTCTAGCAAAAAAAAATAAATAAAATGAAATAAAACGGATTCAGCAAAGCATAATGTTATGCTAAGTGAATTTTATGTTTAGGTAATGTCAGTCTAAAAGGAGATTAGAAGCAGAACCAGTGGAGAGTCAAGAATTCAAGTCTGCTAAAGCAAAAGCAATTCATCAGCCATCAGGAGAGAACAATGTGAAGTTCTGTCCAAGACAATGCATTCTTGTACAGAATTTCTGACATGTCACACTTCACATTAGGTCTCGGGGCAGAAAATCAGACTCTTCCCTTGAAAAATCAGTTATGCTCAGCTTAGCCTAGTGAGGAGCAACATGAAAAATACAAGGGAAAGTTTTTTTCCTCTTAAACATGGATTTTCGTAAGAACTTAGAAATATTTCTTAAAATGATTTCTTCCCGAAATCTTCGTAATTACCGAATACAAAAGCCAAAATGGTTACTTTTCTATACAGAAAAGGTTCGCCATTGTTGAAATCTGCACTTAAAACAAAGAATATCAAGAATAAAAGGTAAATGCAAATTAGCCTCCTTTTTAAATAGTTTGTAAAGTTTTCTTACAAACGTTTTGAATAATGGTTTCTAGCTCCTTTTGATTATTAGAAGAATACAGTATATCACCTTTTTCTATTGAAAATACTATCAGAACTTCCTTTTTATTCCCGCTATCGAAAGTTATCCAAAAAAATGTAGTGGAATTTTTTTAAAAAGTAAAAACTAAAAGATAAAGTATAGAAAAGATAACAAATATGTCTATCACAGCAATAAATGTAAATGAGATAAATTTATCCACTTATTTACAGCAAAATATTCTCACACTTAAACACACACACGCAATTTCACTGAACACAAGGGCAAGGAGGAAAAACACAGCGTGCTAAGAACAGTGTATAATGTAATGGGGAAAATAGATGGAACCAGAACATTCCAGAAGGTTCTCCCGAGACAAGAACCCTGAAGCCACATCTGGATGCCAGGGACAACATGACTGCAAAGTCCTTGACAGGAAAGAAAACGAATTTATTTAAGAACAAAAAGGTTTATGGAGGGTCTCGGGGCCACGCATTTCCTCTCTGCTTCACCCAGCCCAAACCCACCCATTCTAGATAACTACTGTCTTAGTTTCGTTGTGCAAATATAAACAATTTAGCAGGACTCCGGATCCAGAGCAAGATACTAAGATCTTACACCTTTTTTTTTTTTTTTACAGGTGCGTAGTATTTCATTGTGTACTTATCATAGTCTACTTAGCACTTCCGTTGATGGAGGCCTATTTTCAATCCTTTGCAAATTCCAAATATCGCCCAGAGGTAGCTCGGCAGTTGCATGGGACAAATCGGACGTGGATGATGAGTGCTGGGGAAAGTAAAGCCAGCTGTTCCTCCCCTGGCTCTAGTTAAACGTCGGGGAGATGCTGTCTCTACCTGTCAGTAACTGGATGTTGCGAATTCACATGTGAATTCTCATTCTGCCCCTCACGAATGTCACTGCCAAACTCAGTGCAGGTTTTAAGCATATGTCAACTCTCCCCCAACCGCAGAAATTGCCATAAAGGGACAGTGTAAGGAAAGCTATGCTAATCCTTCCAGTCCGACACCGAGTTTGTTATTAATAAATGCCTGTTGTGATTTTTAAATCCTCACCAGCTGCTTAGGAATAACCGTGGACTCGAGACATGTGGGTCCGCCTCGGTTCCCATGCAGACTGAGTTTTATGGATGCTGTGTACATTTCTCCTGCTGTTATTTTTAGATGCGCATAAACTGGTGCAAATGAACGCATTTACACCCATCCTAATCCAATTTGGAACAGGAAACGTGTAGGTGCCTCACTTTCTATTAAAGTCTTGACTTATCAATTCGAACTCAGCTATCTCTTTGGATTTCGTAAATTCTGGGTAGAGGTGAGGGATCACGAGAGCTGTTTGACCCTGGGGTCCTGCCCCCCCCAACACACACACACACACACACACACACACACACACGCAGTCGCTGGCAATGAGCATCCGTTGTCTGTGCCCGATGTCATTCCCATGTAATCTCTTCCATTGCCATGTAGTCTGTCCCCTAACTTGTTGGTTATTCAGTATTTGAAACTGCTTCTGACGGTTCGTGCTCGTTTGCATGCTCGTGTTCTCAAACTTTCTGAACTAGGCCAGGTACGTGTCCTCTGAGTCCAGAAAAAAATGAAGAGTTGGCAGCACAAATACCCCAAGGAGCCGAGACAGAAAAATCCCTTGGAACTGTCTCATCAGAGAGGGCAGCCGTTTACATAGTGATGTCCATTTTCACCAAATCGTCTAAAAATTGTGATTTGGTGCCTCCCACAAAATTGATTTATAGGATATAAATCTATTCATGCCAGACTGTGTTGAGTCCATGCTGTGACATAATTGCATTTAAGGACGTTAATTTTTGAGAAAGAAGGCACTCTAGCATGTGTTAGTTCAAAAAAAATGATGTGGCTCGCTGAGAAGCAATGATTTTTTTCTCCCTGTGCCAACCCTGGGCGAGAGACCCCTTCTGGAGATCAGGGAGGATCTGAGCCCAAGTGGTCAAGGAAGCTTCTCCAAGACACACGAGCAAACTTCAGCTGAAATGTCTGCTCAGCCCACCATCGTGATTCTTTTTTCAAAATAAATACTGTCAGATTAAAGAGATCGATAGTGTCATCCTTTTTTAGTAATTCCTTCTAATTGTCTGCATCGACCAAGTACAGAAAGTGTACCAGCTTCAAAGCTGTTAATGATACTATCAAGTGGGTGGTCGCCATGACACAGTGATGGACGGCCTGTAGAGTCATTTCCAGCGCAGATGAGATGTTGACCCTAGACCGAATCTTTCATCCTCTGCTGTCTCTGTGATTTTAGGGCAAGTTCCAAAGTTCATGGAGAACAGAAGTAACAGTATGTGAAGTATGATTACACATGCGTGTTGCATCTGTTCATCCTTAGAAGTTGTCTCGCGTCAGCTGCTGTGTTCAGTGTTTTCTGGTGACAGCGTGAAGGGGGTGGAGCCAGTCGGACCTGCATGGGGTGTCAGCTCTCCCGGCCAGCAGTGAGGACGTGCAGTGAGGGGTTCAAGGGAAACAGCGTGCACGTGCCTTGAACAACGGGCAGAGTCGACACAAATATTTCCCGTTGGAGTCCACTCTCTTGGCCACTGTCAAAGATGTAATAATGGTGTTTTCCTGTTACCCTTAGATTTAGTCTCTTTTTTTACTTTTTTATTTTTCAATGAGAATGGACATGCGATATTATTTTATATTCGGTTCAGACGTGATCTGTTATTTCCAGCGCAGGCCGTCTATAAGACGCACACCAGGACACAGAATCCACACACCAGGACACAGAATCCACACACCAGGATACAGAATCTACACACCAGGATACAGAATCCACAAAAAGTAGGGTAGAACCTCCACATGGAGGTGGAGACAGAGGCCGTCGTAAACGAAGCGTACAGGAACGGTGAGCCACCTGGGGGCAGCGGCAAGGTGACCTTCGATTCCTGAGGAGGGGCGTGAAAGGAGAGAGCTGTGGTTGGAGGGGCCTGTTCTTAGGCTGACACCATGCCCGCCACAGCTCACGAGAGGCTGATGTTCGCCTGGCTCCGAGCGGTGTCTGCAGCAGCTACTTCTGCATAAACGGCAGTAGTTTAGTCTCTGCAGAGACAATATCGTCGATGGCAATTTCTCAAAAAACACAGGATGACGTTGACGCCCATCGGCCCGAATAACAGACACTCAAACGCCGTGTGGGTCCCCACAGCGCAGGTTCTGAATCACTGGTCCTTGCCGAGGCGTGGGTCACCTGTCCCCCGCGTGGGAGCGAGGTCTTCTTCCTAGCTTCACGGAGCAGAGTGGAATCCAGGCCCCATGAGTCATGACGAGGAAATGCAGGTGGCGTTAAGTCCTCGGAAATGACCATCAGGCGTTCAACAGCCCGGCCAGGACCCACTCAACTCCCTGAGTCTGCAGTGGAAGCAGCCCTCTCTCTCGTGGTGAGAACCTTTTCTCTCTGGAACCTTCTTGCTTCCTAGGATCCCGTTCAAGTCCTGGATTTGGAGTCTCCTCCGTGGAGAACCCAAACGAAGACAGATCTCACTAGAAGTCGAAACACACTGAGAGAGTCGCTTTGCAGAGACTTTTCTCTGGGGGAAAGGTAACCATTCCAGTATTGTTAGTTGCCCCCCCTGCTGCGGGAATAACGTTTCCATACTCTGCAGTAAGGGACAGATAGCACTGCCCCCCGCCACGTCCCCGTGCGATTCAGTGGAGTCGGGGTCCTCACGGCACATGTTTTAGAGGCATGAGTAGGAAAAGGCATGAGAATGGCTTGAGGGATGCTGGTCATCTTTCCCTTTTCGATCTCCGTCCGTCTCCTTCGTGACATTCCTCTGTGAATTTACATCATTAGACTCATCGTGAAATTCACGTTTGCAGTTTTCTGTATGACGTTGGACTTCCATGAGAAGGTTACCGTTCAATACAGTTCTTTTAGAAGCAACACACATTTAAGATGTCCGGTGCAGACCTAAAGCGCCGCCCTCCCGTGTTCCTCTTCTGTGAGATCGAATGACTCTGTGGCGGGAGGACCGCGTGAGCCGTCGGGGCTGTGGGTAGAGCACTCGGCTCTGGGCTGGCACGTGAGGGAACGCACTCAGGGGTCCCTCTGCTCCACGGTTTTCAGGGGGCATCCTTCATTTCCTCTCAGGAACGTCGGTGGCACAGTGATCATCCATCATGAAAATTACAGATCTAAACGGACATTATTAACCGGGTTGATGGACGCCTGATGTTCCAACAAGTAGACGTCAGCTTGGCTTGAAGAAGTCCTGGAGTGACATCAGGGCTCCGTAAAAGCCAGCAGAGCCAATGCAAGGATTTCGCAGCCGAGGACTCCTGACGCCTGGCCGTCACCCGATGCGTTTTCAGCGTCCACTCCTTATAGCACCGGACGCTGAGCGCAGCCGCGTCCCGCCACGGTCAACGTTTTTCATCATATATTGGTTGTTTTTAAGCTTCGTATTAGTGTCATCCATATTGAATTCAACTATTCACAATAGTATTCTCTGTATTTGTGAGTTTCATCTGACCACAGTACGTGCCTCAAACCCTTATGCTTTAAATGACTATCTTGCAAAACTTGGACTGTAATCAGACTTGAAGCCGGAGCGTCACCAAGGCATAAAAACCCTAGCGTTCTGTCTCGGAAGGTCCTCGTGTGACCCAGACTTGAGATCTTTGTTTAAGTCCACATGGAATTCTGAAGCACAACTTGGGTCGAAAGGTCAATTTTTAGTGCCTCAGTCAAGAATTAATTTTCATGTATATTTAAGATGACATCAACTGAAGGTACCGATAAATACAGTACAGCAGCGTAAATGTATTTTCCATGTGATCGTCCTAATGTTTTCTCTAACTTTATTGTAAGGACACACAGTATATTACACCTATAACATATAAAAGATGTGTTAATTGATTTTTTATGGTATCGGTAAGGCTTCCAGACTACAGTCGTTAAGTTTTGGGGAGTCTAAAATGTATAGGCAGATTTTCAACTAAGCAGGGGTCGGTCGGCAGCCCTAAGGCCACCCTCGTTGTCCAGGGTTGGCTCTGACTGCTTTGTTCCAGCAGGTGAGATGTCAGAGGCATCGTGCTTACATCCAGCGATGGACCAGGTGCTTGGAGACACACACCTGCCCGCTCAGTGTGTGCACGTTGCAGAGAGACGGCCGCCATTTCTCAGCTGACCACCTGACCAGGTGTGTGTATGGGGGAGGGGTGGGGGATTAACCTCCTGGAGATCAGGGAGGAGGGCATTCTGAGCCAGAGTAGTCAGGGAAGCTTCTCCAAGACTAAGCTGGCCGTTAGAGAAGGAGGTAGGATTTGGATGAGTGCTTAAGCATCTGGAAGATTCTCTCTCAAACAGGGCACAGCCCGAGGAAGCACGTGGGGCTGGGAGGTCAGCAGGTGACCCGGGCTCAGAGGAGGTCTGCGGAGGCCAGGGACCAGACACTCACTGACCTGACCAGAGACTCCTCAGGCCGGGAAGACGCGGGAGGGCGTAAGACTCCTGAGGGCCGTGGGGCCCGGTTTAGAAACACATCACGGCTTTAGGATTCCTGACCACACAGCCTGTGCGCCACTGTCCGTGTTGTGTTGGCAGAGGGTGAAGAACACGGCCTGAGTCCCAGCTGACCAACTGACTCCTTCAAATCCAGCCTAGCGACTTAGGGGACAGCGTTGTACTTAGTGACCAAAAAAAAAAAAAAAAGAGAGAGAGAGACACAAAATAACAACAGGCATTAAGTAACAATAAGAAACATTAAACAACACAGACTGAACTCAGAAAGACTGTTACCAAAGGTGATGGATAAAGACCCTGCAGAATTAGGGACGTGTTGCCGCTAGTCCACATTCGGGGCTGGAATTCAACGCGAAGATCATCGCACACACTCTGTAGTTGTCCAGATGAGGCGTACGATCCGCAGATGAATCTCATTCGCGCTGCGACTTCCATGCGTAGCAAAAAATCAACGGAGGGGTAGGCCGAGGTGGGAACCTGGCGTGGCAGATTTACCATTGAATGAATTTTGTTTTCACTCGGTCCGTGAGATGGAAACCCGTTCTCCAAGATCAGGAAAATTATTATTTCATGACGG
>NW_011889614.1:83577-85043 GCF_000151845.1 Pteropus vampyrus | reverse complement strand
TCGGCTTGCGTCATCTTAGGAGAAAAGCTCTGGAGACTGAGGGGGAGGCGGGGGCGGGATCTCTGCTTCCGTGAAAACAAGCGAGGGAACAGAATCCTTGGTACGAATAACTGTTGAGACATCGTGTCCCAGAAGACGTCCTGTGTGTGTGTGTGTGTGTGTCTGTGTGTGTGTGGTGTGTGTGTGTGTGTGTGGCGTGCCGCATGTCGGGGAGTGACAAAGTGTGGGGCTCGCGGTGGGGACGACAGCGTCACATCAACACGCGTTTTCTCGGTCCTGCTAATGCCCTGCATTTTGACGTCATGGCTGCTTTGGACCGATGGTTATTTTTTTTGCTCAAAGTGCCGGGTCCACAGCAAGCGGGCTTCTCCGGCCTGGGCACAGGGTCTCCCTGTCTGTGCCTCGGGCATGCAGGCGGGGGACATGGCAGCCTGAGTCCCATCATCCTGGAAGGACAGTCCTCTCTCCGTCCCCAGAGCCTGCGGCATCGTGCATGGCAGTCCCCATCCCCGCCAACGTCCATAGCCGCCCCCATGTCCACGCTGCTCCACCCGGCCCCTGCCACCCTGCCCGTCGTCACCTTGCTCTGCAGTCCCCTGAGCCGCTGTTCATTCTCATCCTGGCGCAGACACAGACGCGCGTCTTCCTGGCCCCGGGCCATTCCAGTCTGCATCCCGCAGCCGGAGCGTCCACCCCTCCGCGTCCCCCACGGGGATCGGAGGCGGCCAGGGCCTCGTGTCCGTTTTCTTTCCTCTGAAACGTTTGCCGCGAGGTCGTCCGGACAGAGCACAGCACGTCGCGTGGGCACAGAGCTCCGCGAAGCTGGCTGGACTGGGGACGCGCAGAGCCAGCGCACCGCGTGGAACAGAGTCCACCGTCCTGAGCTCTGTGTCGCAAACACCGCCACCTCCGCCTGCCTGACTCACACGCCTCGGGGCGCAGTTTTCACCCCGTCGCCCGCCGTCCCCGTGTCCGCCAGCCTCGCTGCGTGCTGCTTGCTTTCTCTCTCACCGGGGAAAGCCACCCAGGGCGTCTCCCTGCCTCTGCCCCAACCCCCTCCGAACCCCGACACGCGCTCTTCCCGGGGCCCGGAACACCGCTGCCTCCCCTCTCTGCCCAGCCCCCCGTCCCCGGGCTCCGCAAGCCCATGGCACAGGTGGCCTGGCAAACAGTGTCCCTGGTCGCCGGACTGCTTCCAGCGCCCCTGCTCTCTGCTCCCCGCCCCCGTGCATCCCTGCTCCCCGTCCCCCTCCGTCCCTGAGCACGTTCTCCCTGTGTTTCTGGGCGGCTTCCTGGGAAGAGGCTTGGCAGCTGTTCTGCTAACCAGCAGCTTCGTGGGGATTCTCGCCTTCTGCATGTCGAGGGACATATGCGACCACAGAAGCATCGCGGCCACTGGCCTGTGCGCACGATGTGGCCGCAGTGCCCAGCCCTGAGCAGCTGCTGCGGAGAAGTCTCCCCGAGCC
>NW_011889614.1:81799-82687 GCF_000151845.1 Pteropus vampyrus | reverse complement strand
CGCTCGCGGGATTCAAAATCATTTGAAGACATGCCTGAAGACAGCAGAGGATACGCCGGTAGTTAAAGGGTGGGAAGAAGGGGCGCACGCTCAGAGTTCGGGGGCACCCCAGGCAGAGGCCGACAGCCTGTGTCTGGGCGCGTGCGTGGGCGCTGTGCCCACACACATTTTCCATGTTTCATTTCAGGCAGAGGACCGACTTCTCGTCGGCTTGACAGAGGGTGGCGGGGCAGGGGACCCGCCTCAAACGGGTGAATTACCTGTTTGCTGGTCATTTTACTTTTGCTGCTTCCATATTAATGTACCCTTAAAAGTATCTGATCAAAACAAACACATCTGCTCAAAAAGCCTTTTTTCTCTTCTGTGTTTATTTTTTTTATGACCGAGTTGAACGACTCATTTTAAAATTTCTTTCCATCCGCAAAACTGTATACCGGAGAGATTCCTGCCTCGGTATAGTCTAAGAAAAGAGAATGGAGCTAGTATTTTCGTAGGCCTTCTTTCTATATGTCGGATACTCAAATTAGTGATTTGCATGGGATCTATCAAATTAGTTCCAGAAATCAGAATCAAGCTTGTCAAAATCAAGACAAGCTCAGTTTGTTCATCACAGAGGTAGTGTGTCTTGAAAGATATTTAAACGTGTGTGTATATGTATGAAAGATACATATACATGGGATTATATGTAAATGCTAAGCCTGCAAAGATCTTGGGAAGGCAGCAGATTCGATCTTTTCTCTTTGTTTTATCTGTTTCGTTTCCCTGGCATGAATTAGGCTATTTGAGTCGACACGTCCTTGTCGAGTGCAACGGTGAAATCGTCTCATGTTTAAACCCATCGCAAATTAAGGTCCCCACCCAGGGAATCGCCACCCATGGGATAGGATC
>NW_011889614.1:76431-80179 GCF_000151845.1 Pteropus vampyrus | reverse complement strand
TGCCCCCAGACTCGCCGCGTCCGCCTTCCTGGGAGCGCCGGACGGGCCACCCTGCCACCCGCAAAGCCTGCAACCAATGGCAGTGCTTCGGTCCACTTTCATGAACTTCCCCGCCCAGCGCGCCCTTCCCTTTTGCTCTGAGGACGAAACCTGGGGGGTGCGGGGCGGGGGAGGGAGACGGGCACCTGCGCACACCGCTGCGGACAGGGAGGGCGCCCAGGGGACTTGTCTCTGGCCAGGGGCGTGGCCACGTTCGCACCCCTTTGCTGAGGTTCGCACCCCTTTGCTTACGCCGGCCTTGCGCTCATGCAGGGAACCGGCCTCACTCTAAGGGGGTCGGGGGGAGGGGCGGGCTGGGGGCCGCTCTGGGCCTTCCTACTCGCCGGCCACCCTGATCGTACTGCCCGAGGCCCTCTTTCTCATGACCTGCCTGCGGAATAACCTGCCTGCGGAACAACCTGCCTGCAGGTCACGTACCTGTGACCAGGAACCCCCGGCTTCCTTCAGTGGCAGTGATGACTGCGCAGGGCAGTGCGAGCCTGTGCTAGCTAGTGCACGAGTATTAGGAGACACGACAAAGCCTTTTCTGAAACCCAGAGAACGGATGTGGGTCTCTGTTCAATATCCCTAAATATGTCTAGGGGCCACTTCTTTCTTTCAGCTTCTTTCTGCCCGAGGGGAAAAATAAAATCCTGCAGTTACCTTTCGATGTTCCCGTCTCATCTGCAAAGGCAGCGATTGTGACTCTCCGGTTCCAGATCCAGCGCTGAGATCTCGCGGCGAAAGCACGGGCCGCGGCCGCGTGGGAGGCTCAGAGCGCCGGGATCGGACGCGTCTTGCAGCGGGCGCCCCGGGGCAGTGTCGCAGTCAGTCTTAGGGACGAGGACATTTGTGGCTGCCCTTGGCCCATCCACGATCGTCTCCCCCACTGCCAGGCCCTTAATCAGATACAGTGCCCAAGTGACTGTCACGTCGAGTAACCTTTAGAGGTTTGAAGGATTGGGACACGATCTCTCTGGGGACCATGATTCAAACTGTCCAAATATAGTTCTCACCCTAAACCTTTGTGAGAAAATCATCTATGTTAAGTTTACCAAGAATATGTTTTCTCCTGTGAGAAAGCCAGTCAAGCATTCAACAAAGACTGACTGAGAACTTTATGACCTGTATTATGTTTTTTAGAGTTTATTTTTGTTAATTTTCTTTTTTACATCCTCCCCCCCACCCCCAGCCGCGTCCCCTTTGACAAGCACCAGCTGGTTGTCTGTACCTTTGGGTTTCTTAGGACCTTACGGTTTCGGCCCGTCGGGGCATACTCACGGCCCGCTTCAGCTCTGGCATAAATCAACAGCCAAACACCTTTCAGTCCCAAATAAACACGTCTGGTCCAGACCCTCCTTACAACTCCACATCCACACGTCCACGTGCAGACGGCAAGGTCCCTCAAACTCAGCACTTCCCAAAATGAAGCGAAACCACGTGCTTCCCTGCATCGGCTGCTGAATAGTCACATGTCTCTCAGTGCCACGTCGCGTGCCAGCCGTGGGCAGAAAGAGCGTCTCTTCTAGCTCCTGGCTGCGGGGTGCATGTCACTGTTTCCTTTCTCTGCGTGTCCTGAGTTGCATGAAGTCACCGTCCCAGGGCTGGCCTTGGTGGCTAGCCTCACGAGAACTATGCATGGTGGAAGGCACCTAAGGTCGACTTCGAGATTCGGAAGTGGCCTTCGGCCTCCCCAACCACACGGTGAAGAGGAACAAAGGAGTGTGCTGGCCAAGGTGACATCAGAGCGAGCCCTCGTGGTCACATGCGACATAGGGAAGACATGATACTGGGGAAGAGGGAGCCGCGTCCACCACCCACGGTGTAGAAGGAGCCGTGTCTAGCGCACGTCTTGAATTCCATCTCTCCATCCTTAACCGGGAAAGGAGAGACACAGTGGAGGCCACCGCAGCTATGAATCAGCCGCTAGGACGACCGACGTCACTCACGCCTGGCTCGGTCCTACTGTCTGCAGCCTGGGAGGTCTGTGAGCCACGCACGACCCACTAGCGCTCTGCCAATGAGCACCTCGAATTTCGACAGACGGAAGTAGCCCTCTGAATTTGCAGAATGATAGAAAATGTACTTGAAAATACGTACACTCCTGTGTAACAAGGAAATAATTTCAAATGGAATACATGTTTCATCACTGAAGCGCGATTTGAATTTTCGTATTCACGTGGAAATGCTTACCTTGAAACTGTTCTTTCTTTATAAGACAGATTTCAACGCTGTTCTTCGCTGATGTTTGAGTTAATGCATCTGGTTTGGGAGCGTTACATGAATATTGCCGGATTGGGTGGATTTTATAAAATTATTTGAATAAAAATCCCAGTTTTGCAAGAGACCGAGTCAAGTGAAAAGAATGCCTTACAACAAAAGTAAATTAAAAATGGATCAGGGTGTACTACAGTTTCTACTGTAATCGAACTGTTTTCTTTCTTAATTACGTACCCATAACAAAGACAAGTTGGAAACTTTTTTTTTTTCTTTAATTTAAAAAACGGATGTGTTAGGGTGGTATTTTTCCCTTCGGAAGTCTTATGTTGACGTTCTGTGGGCACTTGTGGAAGTTTTAAAAAGAAGACGTGTTTCTGAAATCAGTGACACGAGCTATTCCGGGAGCTTGCACAGACTTTGGGACCGAGGAGGGAGGCTGTTTCCCTTGGCTCTGAGTCCGTCACCCAGCAACGTGTGTCCTCCCCCAGAGCATGGCTGGAATCACAGGAACGCATCTCCAGATGCATGCAGGAAGGCGGAACGTAGAAATGTCCGCCACGTGGGACTCTTCCAGTATGGAGGAATAAGCCTGTCTTATTCACGCAGAAATGGTGGTCATTTGACCTCCCAGTTGAAAGCCGCTGGCATGTGAAATGTCTCCCTCCCTCAAGTATATTCTAAGGTCCCAAACTCTCCTTCCCAAAGCAACTTTTCCCAGACTAAGGGGTAGGGGGCAGGGCGGGAGATGACTTTCTATTTCGGCAATCTGAGTACATTGTCCTCCTGCTTCTAACTCAACCCAAACGTTCCCAAACAGAACCAAAATAGCTCCCACGGAACTTCCGAAGATGGAAATGAAGCCCAGATGGCCCGCACCGAAAATGTCAAATCCGATGCTATTCCTGGCCTCCGAGGACATGACATATATGCATTTTTCTGATTCTCTTGACAATCAGTCGTTTTAAGAGGTCCGCCTGCTTCGAAACAGCTTCTGCACGGCCGGGGCGTGAGGTTTGCAGCCTGCGTCATGCAGCCGGATCGAGGAGTTGGAAGCTTAGCAGGCGCTTAAACAGGCGCTTAAACAGCCCTGTGTCTGGCGAAGGAGACAGGACAGGAACCACAGGATGCTGACGCCACGTGCGCACAGCCCGCTCTTGGCTGGGCAGGAGACGTAACGGCCGCGTTCTGTCTCTCCTCCCTGTCCGTCTGTCCATCCTCTTGCCGTCTGTGTTCCCTGGCCCGCTGTCCCCAAACTCCCGACAGCCGCTTAGACGTCCCATCACAGTGCGGAGCGTGTTGGAATCGTGTCTTTTGGAATCACGGCCTCGCGTGCACCAGCTCTGGCCTCCGAGAACGGAGTTGGTCTGTGGTCTGCAAGCGGGGTTCACGACGGGATGATTACGCAGCCCTCCCGGGTCAGCAACGGATGCCGACATTTCCAGTGGTGGGGAGACGGGGTTGCTATTGCGTCTTACTGGGTGGAGGCCCG
>NW_011889614.1:65503-76036 GCF_000151845.1 Pteropus vampyrus | reverse complement strand
TCCAGATGCATGCAGGAAGGCGGAACGTAGAAATGTCCGCCACGTGGGACTCTTCCAGTATGGAGGAATAAGCCTGTCTTATTCACGCAGAAATGATTGTCATTTGACCTCCCAGTTGAAAGCTGCTGGCATGTAAAATGTCTCTCTCCCTCAAGTATATTCTAAGGTCCCAAACTCTCCTTCTGAAAGCAACTTTTCCCAGACTAAGGGGTGGGGGGGAGGGCGGGAGATGACTTTCTATTTCGGCAATCTGAGTAGATTGTCCTCCTGCTTCTAACTCAACCCAAACGTTCCCAAACAGAACCAAAATAGCTCCCACGGAACTTCCGAGGATGGAAATGAAGCCCAGATGGCCCGCACCGAAAATGTCAAATCTGATGCTATTCCTGGGCTCCAAGGACATGACATATATGCATTTTTCTGATTCTCTTGACAATCAGTCGTTTTAAGAGGTCCACCTGCTTCGAAACAGCTTCTGCACGGCCGGGGCGTGAGGTTTGCAGCCTGCGTCATGCAGCCGGGTCGAAGAGTTGGAAGCTTAGCAGGCGCTTAAACAGGCGCTTAAACAGCCCTGTGTCTGGCGAAGGAGACAGGACAGGAACCACAGGATGCTGGCGCCACGTGCGCACAGCCCGCTCTTGGCTGGGCAGGAGACGTAACAGCCGTGTTCTGTCTCTCCTCCCTGTCCGTCTGTCCATCCTCTTGCCGTCTGTGTTCCCTGGCCTGCTGTCCCCAAACTCCCGACAGCCGCTTAGACGTCCCCTCACAGTGCGGAGCGTGTTGCAATCGTGTCTTTTGGAATCACGGCCTCGCGTGCACCAGCTCTGGCCTCCGAGAACGGAGTTGGTCTGTGGTCTGCAAGCGGGGTTCACGACGGGATGAGTACGCAGCTCTCCCGGGTCAGCAACGGATGCCGACATTTCCGGTGGTGGGGAGACGGGGTTGCTGTTGCGTCTTACTGGGTGGAGGCCCGGGGTGCTGCCGAATGTCCCGCAGTGCACAGGCCAGCCCCATGACGAAGAGCTGTGCAGCCGCAAACATCAGCCACGCAGGCACGAGGACACCTCGGCCAGAGGAGGCTGGTGTTTCGCCTCCTGAAGCTGTGCATCTTTGTTGGCACGAGAGCCCCTCCAGCTGGGTCTGGAAGACACCTGTGTGAGTGCACAGCTGCCCGCCGCTCCGCGTCACCGTGGCAGCAGACCGCCAGCGCGCGTCACCGTGACTCGCGTGTGATGTCACGCCAGTACGGCCCCACAGATCCGTGCCGGGCGGCCCACCGACCGGACCTCCGTGCCACCAGACACCGCGTGCACAGCCACGTTCCCTTTGGGTGTCTCTTTTTCTAACTCCGGCCGTGCGTAAAGTCCTTTGAAAAGATGAAATGCTACTTAGCTGCGCACAAGTGCCATTGGCTCTATGTTCCTATATCATGTTTATGGTGAGAGGTGTCGCTGCCTAAACGAGGTTTATTGCAAGACCAGATTGGAGGATTTGTAAAAAAATATACGGGGATGCTTAACAGCCCCTCCCAGAGTGCGGTGGGTGTTGCAGACAGTGTGAGTGTGTCGCTGCCGTCTGCAGGTGCGCTGGGGCGATTTCCCACAAGCACGCGGCACGCTTTATTAGTGCTGGGTAAGAAAGTGCGGCAAATGACTATGAGGTGCTGAGACTCGCAGGGGACCCAAGGATCTGTGATTTGAACCTTGCTCTTGTGGCAGGAAACCTCGTGTCTTTTCCGATCATCGATGCGGGAGGCAGAATTCCTTCATTTTCCCTCGCCCCATATGCCCTGTAAAATCCTGACTTGGAGTTGACCCTGTGAGTACGACGAGGTGACACTTCCTCAGCCTCGACTCCTTCCTGACCCGCGGAAACCGAGGTACGGAACGTATGTCCGTCTTAGCCACTGAGTGGTGACCGTCGTCCGTGAGCCACAGCTGCCCCATCTCTAACGCGATGCCTGCGTCCAGGGCTTGCTCTGGGCGTTTACTGAGATGACACCTGGGGACCTTGGCATAGAATCGCTGCTCAGCGGTGCTCGTAACAATATAGCTGCAAAACCGCGTTCCGTGGTTTTAAATTGCAACATCGCAGATTACAGGGTAATAATGCTTTCTGGATGCTAAGACACATTGTTGCCCAGAAGTTATCAACACATTTAATAAACATGTAAGTAATAAGATAATGTGTAACTGGGGCCTAGAAGACAATCTGAAGACAAGTGACCAGCAGGCCGTCTTGCAGCTTAAAGGTGCGGAGTGAGCTCGCCGAGTCCCAGGCAGTGGGGCGCGGGTTCAGTGTGACGGGCATCGGACAGCTGGGGTAGCAGGAGAGCCTTTCCCTGCGTTGGGTGGGTTGGGAAAGTTCCCGAGATCAGCTGAGTCCTGAGGGCGTGAGCTGGGGAACAGGGACGCATGGAGAGATCGCATGACGAGGAGGTGACTGAGGCGGAAGCCGCCTCCAGGACAGAGCCTGGGAGCGGACGCAGAGATGGCAGCTTGCTCACCTGTAAGCAGGTGGATGGCTAATGCCGAGATGTTAGGACCAGGGTGGCCGTCATGAGAAGCAGTGGGGACCAGACTCCTGCAGGGCCGTGTGCTAGAACTCTGGGGTTTGAATTTTGTCATGACAACACCGACGTGCATTGCGATGCGAAGGTATCTGCGAGGTGTGGGCACGTCCGCTCTGGCCGCGTGTAGACGAATGGACGCTGGAAATGATGACGAGATCGGGGTACACTTTAGGGAGATGCGCGGCTGCGTGGGGGGAGTCGGCGCGGGTAGAGATCGGGCAGGCAAGGTCAGGAAACACGAGGGGAATTGAAGAGACTGGGCTGGGCCGGACACGGGCTCCGGAGGCTGCAGGTTCTGGCTCAGAAGCGGAGGGGCTGCCGGTGCCCCGTGCCGAGGCGGGGCGTCTCCGGGGAGCGCCGACACCCGGGTTCGGGGGGAGAAGGCATGTTCGGTGCGTGGAACGGTGACCTGACGGCCGTCTGCTGTGGAGTGTCCACGTGGAGTCAGCAGTGGGATCGACAGCTTTCGAGGGATGGGCGCTGACAGTGTAAACCAGTTACGGATCGTAACGTGGGTGCTAATTACAGGCATGGCGAGTCCACGAAATGGGGAGCTTGACCTGGGTGAGGATCGTCCCGGGGGCCCCTTCGTAATGCGTGGAGGGACGTCGCAGTCACAGGAAGGGTGCGGCCAGCGTCTAGCGGGTGGGGGACAGCCCATGCTGCTGAACACCCGGAGTGGACAGGGCTGCCCCACCGCCGAGGCGTCCCCAGCCGCAGGGGCGGAGGGGGACGGACGAGACTAGCCGCCTGCTCGCAGAAGAGAAAGTGGCAGGGAGGGTCCCATACAGGAGGCCACAAAGAAACAGCCAGACACACCGAAAACCAGGACATTGTGACATCACAGGAGCCAGGGAAAGACACGTAGCCAACATGGCGAAATGCCACACAGAGGTCGGTACAAAGAGGCCCAAAAGCAGCCACCGCGTCACGTGTTGGAAGGTGAGTAGGGAGCGCTTAGTGGCAGGGCCGTGTGACAGCAGGCAGGGGCTTGAGTGTGCTCAAGACAGGTGTCTCATCCTCAAGGGCAGACACGCGTTGGTCGATCTAAGAGAAGGCGGGGTCGAGGGCAGGTGTCCTTTTTTTTTAAGGGAAAAGGCTTAACGTGAGGACACTTGCAGAGAGGGGACGGAGACGGGGTGAGGTCGAGGACACAGGGAAAGCGAGCGGGTCCCGGGGCGGCTGGCTGGGGTGACGGCCTGAGCCCCAGTGGAAGCTGCAGTCTTAGATGTGATGAGGGCGTCTTCTCCACGGAGGCAAAGGGGAGCGAGTTTACGTTCCCTGGAGGACAGTGGCTTAGCATCGGAGTGCTGGTTCTCAGGCTCCAGTCCCCAGGTCCACGCCGGCGCAGGTGTTCATCCTGGGTCAGGCGGCGTAACCTCCCTTTCTGTAGCCACGGCATAGAAGGACACGGGCGAGTCCCGTGGTTGGCAAGATGATCGCCTACGTAAGGATGATGCACATCTCTTAACGGCACTCACGGTGCCTCTCGGCATGTGGTGAGATCTTAATACACGTTGCTTAATTGTCTTTAAGGGCCAGCCCTGAGGCGGACGTAGTAGTTAAAGAGCGGGGGACAGTTTTAAGGCAGCCTGTGGGATGAAGGGAGCAGAGAAGCAGACAGGAAATAGCCTGGTGGCTGTGAGTCCAGCTTTCCACGTGCCCAGCGGGAAGGTCGACCGCACGCCCCCTGCGCCCCCTCTGCGCCCCCTCTGTTCAGGCCCCTTCCTGCTGTCCCTCTGGTCTGGAGTCCAGCACGTGGCTCCTGGGTCCTAGTCACTCAGTTCTAAACAACAGTATGTGATCGAGAGTTCCAGGCTGAGCTCTGCCGCTTGGTGTCAGGGGCTCACTAGAGGGGCCCATGTCTTATCGTCAGGGCATTGGTGTCACATGTCAGGCACGAGGCAGAGGGAGCAGAGCAGTGACCAGGGCAGAGGATTTCCCTGATGTCACGTCTTTCCCGTCTAGCGGTATGGGGTCACAGGTGGAGAACAGGATCAGGGGGACAGGGAGCCACAGGTGGGGGTGACGGGGATTTGCATCCGGTCTCAGGGACCTGGCTTCTGCCCTGCTGACTACGCACAGACGCGAGTGCTTTACAAAAGCTGAGACCTCAGGAGTCCACTTATCAAGGGTCCCAGGACATGGCACGGCTTCCGGCTGTCCTCCCCGCCGAGTCATGCTCATGTCCCCTTTGGATGACCTCACTTTGGGGGCACACCAGGACCTCCCAGGCATTCTTGTCCCAAGGGATCACCTGATTTCGGATCTCTGACCGCCGGCCATCTGCTCTTGACAGCCCACACCCCCCACATATAGTCTCGCCACTCGAATGCCAGTGTGCCGGCCTCCAAGGCTTGGCCACTCCGCGTGGTACCCGACCTCCTCGAGACTCGGGTAAAGACAGGCTATGGAGGGTCTAGATCCGGGACCTGGGCCTTGAGGCCGGAGGAGCTGGGGACGTAGAGTGTGAGTCTGTAGGGGCACTGGAGAAACGAGGCAGCACTTAGACCCCTGGACCAGTTGATCTCCTGACCTGGGTCGAGGGAATCAGGCCATCGCTGTGTGATGTCGTGCTACTTTAATGGGTTCGTTCCTTCCTATTTACCACGTACTGACAGGTTTAAAACACGCACGTCCATGCCCCATAGGAAGAAACGTCGTGGAGAGATGAGGGCATGTTCGAAAAGCAGTAAAGGCAGCTCAGGACATTTCCTACTGTTTTGCCTCCAACACTAGCCAATAACTCGTGGGTTTTTATATCCAGCGACCCGATGGACACTCAGTAAATGTGGTTTTCTCGACGGCCTGCGTCTTTCCTGCAGCTGTGATGCGTTGCGCACCGTGCCGCGAGCTCTGCCTTCCGCATGAGCCCGTGCGCCCTGTACCGGCACAGGACAGCGTCTCGTCGGCACGATCGGGAAGCCGTGTTCAGATGCAGTGTAGACTGTCAGAGTTTGTTCTCGTGGGGAGTGGGGGCGAGTTAACAAGTACTTATTGTGATTGTTATGGTCACGACTGTGCGTCCTCCGCGTCTCTGCCCTTGCTGGCAAGGATCATGAAGACCGAGCCTGACCCTCTCCGCTCCGCTGCTTGTTCAGTTTGTACATCAGCCCCCAACGACGCCGAAGCTTCGCCTCTAGCCGGTGCGTCTCCGCGGACGTTCGGTTCACTACGCCACGGGAAGCCGACTCTCAGCGCTCCGTGTTTCCTGTGGGACGGGACGATTTACTTGCCCCGGCGTCCGATCTAGTAATCACTCCCTCGCGGCGCGGCGTGGACGGCGGGCGACCCGCAGCCACACGTCCACTTGCACGGGACGTCGCCAGCTGCAGCTTTCGCCACCAGGCCTTGCAGCCGCTCAGGTCCCGAGAGGGCACGTGTGGCCCCGTCTCCGCAGGAAAGGTGGCCGAGGCGGGTGTTTTGCTTTGGTCTCTTCATTCAGCAAACCTCGAGCACACGCGTCGAGCGGCGCGTTGAGAGAGAGTCAGAGCTGTGTGAAATTTCCCCTGGCTCTTCGGGGTTCAGTATTCGGTGAAAACAGAAAACTGTTACAAAGGCGGTGAAGGGGGGGGCGCGGATGTGCTGGCAGCATTGGGGGTTAACCGTCTGGAGGTGGGGTTTGCCGTGTACTAGACACGCAGACTAATTCCTCTCGCACCGATAGCCTCTTCGGGGCTGGTGTGGCATTCACTGCTTTGGAATTAGAATTTTTTTCTCAGAATACAAAGGCATGTATATGCACACACAGAGATCAGTATATACATACGTCATAATATCTTCACTTCTAGGTGTGTATGTAGATGGATAGATGGATATGTAGCTGTATATCTATGTGCATCACATATATCCATGCATGATGCCTATCCGTGCCTGTTGGGTGACTCTTGGGGCCACTGTGCCAGCCTGGCTGTCCCTCAGCTCTTGCATTTGGAAGCTGCCCACCCTGTTGGGGGAAAGCCCACGGCACGTGTGCAGAAGAATCGGGGTCCCGAGGTTCCACCCTGCTGAGCCCCCAGGCCTCAGCCATCACACAGCTGGCCGCCCTGAGTCATTCTAGAAGAGACGATGTCCGTCAGCCCCTTCGGCCAACACCGTGCAGAGCAGGACAGTGTAGGGCCAAGCACAGTCCCCACCACATTGTCGGGAGAAGCAAAGCGCCCTAGCTTTTGCAGAGAGAGTCCTCATTGTCGTGCGGGGACCAGGAGGCACGGACAATGCCCGGACCTCGGGGGACTCCAGTCCGGCCGCCAGCTGTGTGAAGCGGGGGGACCACCGGGCAAGACCCCACGGGGCTTCCTGGCCTCCTCCAGCACGCTAGTCAGGGGCGGGGTTCTCAGAAGGTCGCGTACGAGCCACGGAGGGAAGTCCCGCCTGCTGTCAGCCACCCCGAGGGTCATGTCTTCTTTCTCTGCCGCCTTTCAAATTCTGCATGAGTGGCCATCGTCATGAGGCTCCAAAGAGAACCCTTGGGGTGAAGAAGTCCAAGCAAAGTCCTGTGCAGGCCGCGTGGCCTGCCGTGCAGGAGGCTCGTGTCGTTCTGAGTGTTACTGGACGGTGTCCCCTACAGCTCAGCACGCAGCTCACCCTTCCGCTTTGATGACTTAGAGTAACGGGAGCGCCACGGGGTGTCTGCTCTGTTCTTGTCCGCGTGACACGGCCTGTGGCTTGCCCCTGTGGAAGGCCGTGCTCACCCGAAGTGGCCCAACTCCATTTCCGGGCCCACATAGTCTTCCAGAACCTTCTTCCCCCTTTGCCATCAAGAGGGAGCATCGTGGTCAGCTTCGGCTAATAAAGGACAGTATGAGTGACATGGGTGACCTCTGAGTCTGGGACATAAGTGGTGATGCACCTGCCGCCTGGCTGTCTGCCAGAACCACGTGACCGTGCTGTGACGGACGGCGAGTCACACGCAGAGACGTGTGTGTGCAGAGGAACCGAGGCTCCCCGGCCAGCCCGCGTTAGCCAGCGCCATCTGCCAGCCACCGACACGAGGAGGTCGCCATGGAAGGGATGCTGCTGGCCTCAGGCGAGGCACTGTACCGCTGGTCCAGCGCTGAGCGCTGCCAAGCCTTCCCGAATGACCCCGACCCGCATCGCACATGCGTGAGCACAATAAATGTCTGCTGCTTAAGTCACCACGTTTGAGCACAGGTGGATGTCCTAACGAGGCCTAAACTGCAGCTTGAGCATTGTGGGTTAGAGCAAAGGTTAGAAGGTCCTGGAAGAGATGCCTCGTGAAACCTTTAAGAAGATTTTGTCAAGAGCTCGCAAGAAATCGAGAAACATTACTAGAACCTCAAAGAAAAGGGTCCGTTGCTCTGTAGAGGCAGATGATTTAGCCACACTGTCACCTGAAGCAACGTGGTAGGTCTTCCTGTGGAACTGGATGATCTAGGAGAAGTCACGTGCAAGGTGCCACCTGCCTTCTTCTGTCTGCCCACGATCAAATTCAAGGGGAGATGGACGGGTTACACAAGGAACCGCTAACTACGCAGAGAGCCAGGCACTGCCGAGTTGAAGCTAAAACTGTTTCTCATTTCCAAACTTTCCAGATGGCAAACAATTCTCAAATTAACTTCCAGCCAAAGACCAAATCCAGGCCGCTGTCAGGAAAACACACTCCCAAAACGAACAAGCAAAACAAAACAGAAACAGACTCACAGGTACAGAGAGCAAACTGACGGTGGCCAGATGCGGGGGGCGGGGGGCGGGGTAAGAGGGGAGAGCGATTGAGAAGTACACATTGGCGGGACTGACTCGGGACAGGGGCACGAAGGCCGGACAGCGCAGGGACTGTGGTCAGTAACGTCACGATAGCATCATAGACACGTGCGCTGTGGCGTCAGGTGGCCCCAGACTCATCACAGCGATGTCTTCCGTAAGGTCCGCAAACATCTCATCCCCGTGCTGTACACCTGAAACTGATACAACACTGTGTGTCGACGATCGTTTTAAAATAACTCAGGAAGATGAAGATGCACGGCAGGGCGAGTGCACACCGTTTCGTCAAACTTCTGGAGGTCCCCAGCTGTCTGTGACGCTGCAGGCTCTCTGGCGCCAGCCTGTCACGAGCAGGCAGGGCGACCGTGCGGGACAGGATGCGCCATCGCTGGGCTAACGACAGCTTTTCTCCCGTGTTCGGCTCAATGCTGTCATTTTTCGGTGCTGCTGGTCACAACAGAGGCTGACACTTTTTTTTTTTTTCTTTTTGGTAACGTACCGACTTCAACCCAATTTTTTTTTTTTTTTTTTTTTTGGTCTGGACCTAAATACCAGACATTGAAAAACCCGATCAAGAACTTAATATGGACAGCAAGGCTTAATCTCTTCGTTCATCCCGCAAAAAAGAGCTTTGCCCTCAAGTGGTCACATTGAATCAAATGTCATCTCTTATTTCCAGTGCAATGAGGGTTCGTGGTCCTGAGGGTGACTTCACAGACAGTCCAAAATGGCCGTCAGCCAATTTTGTCAGAGTGGAGTCCATTTATCAGGTGAAATAAATAATAAAACTATCGTCAAGTTATGAAAGGTACACAGGGAATGAATTCAAGGTTTATATTTTAAAACCTCGGGACATCGAACATTATTCCTAATGAAGTACATTCCATGGTATTATTTCCTGGAATGCTCAGAATGTTCCTTAAATGGCCTAATGACCAACCCACAAATAGGCAGATAATATAAGCTTCAGAGACAACATGTTGGTGTTTTTCCTTAATCGGTTTACTTGTAGTCTGTAGCATTATTAGCATGAAGTGTCACATCAGAACACTTAGTTCTCAAATACAAATGTCATTCGAAATTTGTGAAATACTATGTAATCTCCGAAGTGGTCATAGGCCTTACCTCAACTCTACGAAATGTGTACAGGCTCCCCACTTGAAATGCAGTTAAAACTTTAAGTATGCAACTGGAAGTTTCTATTAGAACCAGAGCGGATTGCAAAGAGTCTTCTCGTGTGATTTTCCTCCCGAAAGATGCTCTGTCAAAACCAAAAACATGATGGTTGTTCCATGCTGCCGAAGCTGTAAGTAGAACCTGAGTCATCAAGCTGTCCTTGACCTTCCAATCATGCAGACTCCTGATGTCCCCGTCCAGGCTTGGCTGGGGTCCTCAGTCCCACGGGTCCTGAGCTTCGTCTCTGATAGAAACAAAGTGATGGACAGTCAGACCCCGTGGTTCTGTGGTGTGCGATGCCTCCCCCAGGCCAGGCATTACATCGCCTCTGAGCATCCGTGTAAGAAGGTCTTCCTGACATGGCAATGACATTCTAAATTCAAGAGCGAGCCAGAGAGATGGGGGCTGGGGAGATAGACAAAACTAGCGTTCTTTACTTGGTAAAAAGGAAAACACATGTGACAAAATTCTGACTCAAGGCAAAAAAAAAAAAAAAAATTTTTTTTTCTTGAAATTATCAGGCCTTTGATAGGCAGTGTGATTCATAAGATTTGTGATTCATAAAACAAGAAAGGTTGTTCTTTTATGTTAAGTTTGACTCGGTCACTCTAGTTAGTTACAAATTGCATATTTAGTTTCTATTGAATACGGCAGAGAAGACGCCTGAATTAGGGCTCTGGTACCTTCTCTGTGGCTGTTTACGGGGCAAAGGGCAGAGATTGTTTTCACTCACCGTTTGAAATGCATGGACCTGTCTGATCTTAGATTTTCTTTCATCGAAAGACTAGTCTGTGTGTTTGCTTTGGAATTTTGATTATTTCGTAAGAAAAGGCAGCTTTCGCCGTCCATTCTGATTTCACGTCATCTAAAGTAACAGGATACCGGCCTTTCTCCTTTGTACTTAGACTTCTGGTCCACGCGATGATGTTTCACAGGAAGAACAGGTGTAGGTGTGGACAAGGTTATATCGAAACATTCGCGCTCGATCGCTTAAGTTTTCGGGAAGAAAGAAAATGCCCACATATCCACCTTGACTGTCTTCCCCGTTTCAATCCTCAGAC
>NW_011889614.1:62170-64528 GCF_000151845.1 Pteropus vampyrus | reverse complement strand
GTGGGGACACGTATTTCCAGATCAGCTGTCACACTGGCCGGTGCCGACATCTTTGACAGTGTGTCGACAAGCAGGGCAAAGGGAAACCCGCTTCTCGACCCAAAAATGTGTTAGTTTGGCAACCTTAGCCTTGCATCGAATCCACACCTAAGATTTCAGTATTGAAAAAATTCAATCTACCTATATCTTTTTGCTTCCGCTTGACAAATATTAGAGGACACGGCCTCTCAAAATGGATATTCTGTTCTGTTTACTGTATTAGCTCAGGAAAGGTGTAAAAGACACATATGTAGCAGAACGCTTCCTCAGGAGGAGGCGTGCACAGAAAAGCCCTAGGCGTCCACCTAGGAAAATTGCCCGAACATTTCACAATTCTCCCCTTTGAAGCAACCTTCTGTGGAAATCTTTCGTTTGCCAGAACTTGCATAAACAGAGCCTAAGAGTCCAAGTGCACTGGCACATAATCAGGATCGTATTTTTTGCTCGTTCAGTTGAACATGGAGACGTTCCTGCATGGCAACAAGATGAAAAGCAACATTTTCCCCTAAATGGCTCCTTTGTAGACATGAATATATGCATTGTGTCCAGGACTTCAAACACGTAGGGGCCAGTGCTTATGTCCCTTTGAAGCCAGGCTGGGTTTTCTGGCACCATGTAGAATGTAGCCACTGGGGAACTTTCCCGTGGTCCTGTAGACACAACTGTAACTCTTGGAGTTGTGGTTTTCACCGGACCTGGTTTCCATGGAAATGAGTGCACACCTGCCACTTCCATCCCGACCCGTTCTTTCCTCCGTGCGTGTCGCTTGCTCTTACTTCTCATCTGAGGGAGCGTTCTGTGGCTGCTGTCCACTAGCGAAGCGTCCGGGCTCCACCTTTCCTGTGGCACATCACAGCCGCCCATCTCGCTCATCATGGAAATCACGCCGGAGAAGAATCTCATTTAAGACAGGAAAAGTTTCTGTGCGTTCGAGGGGAGCGGAAGGAAGAAGGAAACACAGAACTACATCCCAGCAGTGCGAGGGGACTGCATTTTTAGTGCTCACTTCGTTTGCTTCCTAGGAGAAGAATTGAAACTGCCTTCTACTCGGTCGGGTCATCTTTTAGGATAGCCGAAGTCACGCAGGCGCCGCGTGATTCCACATTTTCAACACTAATAAGATCCTTCTCGGCAGGTGACACCTAGTCCACTTTTCGTATTCAGGTCATTTATTTTCATCTTCAAGTCGTTAGCTTATATCCCATCAGTAGAAAACACGTATATGGGATAATTTCACTAATCTGTATCGGCATCATGTTTACATAAAGGTCCCAGTGAAGGTTTTAAATCTTACCCTGTTGAAAATGAAACCCCTCCTAATGCAACAATACGCAAATAAATTATGTTGCTCTTTAGACGACATTATCTTAATTTGTCAACTTTTGGCCACAGAGCCAAACTCTACAATGTCACTATTGTTAATGTCTGTTGTTTTCCAGGCAAAGAAAATATTCCTAAAAGCTCTGAAAAAAGTGTTTCCAAATCGGTATTGAAATTTCGTTCAGTGGCTATTTCCCAATTGGCATTTCGGAGAAAATGTTTTTTAAAGTTTTTTTTTTTTTTCAGACATGCAATGTACATTTTGAATACATATTTATTCTCGTGAAACGGGTTCCTTTTTTGACATCATTAGAAATACTTTTCTGCCTTCCTGATGCCTGGCTCATTTACAAATCTATAAAAAGTCTCTCTGTTTCTTTGTCGACTGCCTCTGCTTCTTTAGCTAAAGAGTAGACAAGAGCAGAATATCATAGAATCTGTTTCAGTCCGGTGAATGGGCACATTGCAAATTCGTCCTCTCTGGCGTAGGCTGTTTTGACTCGTGTTTGGGGGCGTCACGGTGGCCCCATGGACAGCGTCAGTCTGCTTATGACATTCTAATCAGAACTATGCTGGTCCTTCTACCTTCTCATCGAGAACGTGTTCTGCAGCGCTGTGCTCTCGTTTGTGACCCCGCTTCGTGGAATTTCTGCAGCACACAGTGGGACCCTGGCGTTGTCCGCGTCGTGTAAAGCCACCCCCTCGGTCATCCGTCACAGAGCTGTAGGTCTTGTACTTGGTGAAGGAGGAGCTGCAGGAATTTGGATGGGTTGCTTTGCTTAGCACAGGGTTTTTGTACCAGTGTACGATAAGTGGGATTCTGTGTCATTAAACCAATCATTATGGTGGTTACGGCATCTTTTAAAAAGCAATTTTCTGTGCCCTTCGGAGCACTCTTTGGCTCAGAAATCTGTCAGTTTCTGATATAAATGGAATCATATTGTGGTGTCACCCATTATGAAATGTCAGATGACACACGTCGTCACACAGACAGTGATG
>NW_011889614.1:49708-59625 GCF_000151845.1 Pteropus vampyrus | reverse complement strand
TGTTTCCGTGTAGCAATGTGTGTTGGCACTTGGGTTTCAGATGTTTGAGACATTCGTATGGAATTTAAAATCAGTCAAAACTCACCCGTGGTGACAGACGTGGCAACGGAGGTGATGTTTGGAGCCATCCGTGCAAGGGGAGAGCATGTGCCGCCCTGTAGCCTGGCGATGTTTGCACAGGTGCGTGCGCAGGAAAGAGCGTGGAGCCGTTAAGGTTAAGGTTTGTGCGTTCGCTGTATGTGAAATCGCGCCTCGGCTTTTGAAAAGCTTTTGAGTGAGTCATGTCCAGCCGTCGTCCGAGTATTTGACCACGTCATGTCTGCAACGTCTTCCTTACAGAGAGGACCGTGCTGAGACAAGGCATAGCATCCTTCGTGGATGTGGACTGTCGGGCCCCTGGTGTCCCTTGGTGGGTGACAATGACAGGCCACACTGGGCCACGTCCTCAATCCTCCGCCCGCCCCTCTTGGCGCTCCCTGGAGCATTTGTGACGTAGAGATTGTTTGTCTTCACCGTGTGGCGTTTCAGCGTGTCGAAGGCAGACACAGGTGTACAACACCTGTACTTTCTCCATTCCCCCCCTGGGCTGGGGTTGGCTCGTCCCCTGGCGCCCTTCACTCAGCTTCGGAGAAGAAAAGACACCAAAGCATTTTTTAAAATTCCTTGGAACTCGACCACATGGAACATTCTGACCCAAACACCAAGCTTTTCTTTCGAAGGAGAATGTATTATACAGCGTTTTATACATCCAAACGACATGTGCGTTACTTCCGTTCACATTGTGAAACACAAAAGTAAAATTAACCGCTGTGGACCCACCAAACACCTGTGAAGCTAAATCGATCTCTTGTATCATATTTCCTCTTGTATCATACCTTCTCTCTTCCCAGCAGTAGCCACTTTATTGGATTTTTGTGCTTCTTCATTATATTACTTTTTTTTAAATACAATTTTACTACCTGTATTTGTCCCTAAGTAGAATGTTCGTGGGTTTTCTGAGTTAATTTCACGTATGTGTGTTAGTTTGGTTGAGGTTGTTTCATACGCAGTGAAATGCATCTATTTTTTATTTTAATGAGTATCTACTCATGAAACAGCCACCGTCATGAGATGAAGGATATTGCCATCACCCCAAAACATTAGCGTATCCCCCTGCGAAATTAATTGCCAGCACTGCCCTCTGACCTCCAGGAAACTGTTGGCTGAAAACTTGTATTATCTTTCACCACTGAAAAAACGCGAATTAAAACCACGATGCGATATCAGGACACGCAGACCAAAGTGATCGGAATTAAAGACCCACCATAACAAGTGGGGTGAAGACGTGGAGCAGCTGGCCACTCACACGTGGCTGCTGGGGCACGTGGGATGGCACCACCAATTTGCAAAACCGCGTGGCATTTTTTAAGAAGTTACACACGGCACCCGATCGCACAGCCTGGCGATGCCACGCACAGAATCATCCCATGGTTTGCCTAGGAAACGAGACTATACGTATCCACACAATGGTGCATTCACGAGTGCCATCGCGGCTTGCTTCATAATAGACCCAAACTGGAAGCAACAATGCCTGTGAGCGGGAGAGAAGAGAAACTAATGGACAGACAGCGATGGATGAGATGTGGCCTCATCTCGGAATGATTCGGCCGAGGGAGAGACACAAGACAGAAAAAGAACAGACACTGCAGGATTCGATGTGTTTTAACCTCTGACACAGCGGACACTGATGGCGACTGACTCCAGAAGCGGATCCGTGTTGTTTGCTTCTGGGCTTTGCAGAAAAGGATGCTCGGCACGCAGTGGTCGGTGACTTGGTTTTCACTTTCACTGAGTATCAAGTTTCTAAGGTATCGTTCCGTGTGGCCATGGTCTGTTCCAGTTCACGCTGCTTCTTGTGAGACGTTTCCCTGGGAAACCTGGTGAGATGCGGAACGGGCAAGCGTTTTCCAACCCGTTAGCTTTAAGCCGTGGTCCCAATTCCTGGACGTCATCGGCTGCCAGAGCAGGGGTCGGCCGACTACAGGCTGTGGGCCGAAGCCGGCCCACCGCTTGTTTCGTTAAATAAAGTTTTATTGGGACACGCTCACATTCGTTGGTGTGTAGTTTATGGCTGTTTTTGTGCTAACGTGGCAGCGTTGAGTGGTTGCCACAGAGACCACGTGCCCTACAAAAGCAAACCTGTTTACTCTCTAGCGCTTTAGAGGAAAATTCTGCAAAAAAAAAAAAAAAAGAAAAAGAAAAACCCTGGATTAGGGTATGAATAAAGATGTTAACCTAAAAGTCTGAGCTAAACACGTAAATGCAAAGCAAAGACACCCTTCAGGAGAGGGCAAGGGAGAGCGAATTCCTCAAACTATCCCAAACCGAAGCTATTAAACGCATCCCAGACCGAGGATGCCGGCCACGCTGGAAAACATTTCATTTAACGTAATTCCACCTCTGTAGCCTGCACAGCCCAGGTGTCAGCGGCTTTGTGACACTCACACCATTCATGGGCTAGGCAGTCATCTTGGCATCGGCTGAAGCTTGCGATGGTTTCGCCTGTCAGCTCGGGGTTACCCGAGGCCGGGATGAAGGCCGAAGGCCCCCTGAGACCCTCATCAGCTATGAGATGGACTTGCAGCAAGGGCTGTGTCAGGGTGCATAGTGACACGTGCCTGTGCTGACAGTCAACTTTCTCGGCAGAAATTGCGCATAGCCGGACCAGGGCTGTCTTTCTGTTGTTAATTTTACACAGACAAACTCTTATTCACAGCGGTGACTGTCGCCGTGTTCCAGAGCCGTGTGCGTGGGATGGAATGCTCCCCACACTTGTTAAGGTGCGGGGGAGACTTCCTCCAGCTCCCCAAACAGAACTCTTTTTCTTTGCTTAGATGTTTTCGAGAAGCTATTCGCCAAAGTTATCCTTAAATCACCCCTTTTCTCTCCCTCTGGCTTAATAACAAAAGCAGCTTCTTCCCACTCTGTTTCTGCTGTGCCAAGAGCGGAGCCCGTTCTCCGAGGGAGTGGGCGGCTGGCGCTTTGCCGGCGACATCCCAGCATGAGGACCCGTGTCCCCACGGCGTTGTCCTCAAAGTCACAGACCCACAGCGTGCTGTCCCGGGAACTATGTAAGAGGAGCGTCTTCCCATTCCGAGACCCTCTCCTTAGACATAGCCCCCAAAGGTCGCCTCCGAAACAAATAGGATTTTGGTTTAAAAGAAAAAAAAATCCAGGCGCTCGTTTTCAAACGCCGTCATTGCCACGCCGCCGAGCGTGCAGCCCACAAAGCGCGCGTCTCGATTTCGCTTTGTGTCCACGTGGAGGGTCCCTTCTGCCCAGCGGGATCTGCAAAGTCTTAAAGTCCGGCCAAGCGTCCGTGGAGAGAGCTGGTCCTGTCTGCCGAAGGGGACACCGCCCCGAGGAACAGGCGAACGCTTCCAGGCCTGGGTCCGGGAAGACAGCAAAGACTACTTTGTCCAGATTTCTGGGGTGTCCTGATAATACGGGCGGGAATGGAAGCCAGGACGCCGAGGGTGGCGTCGCCCACACAGGAGGGGACTCGGCCGTTGTGGCTGGGCTGCCACTGGGATGGTGATAACAAATACGCTGCCGGTTCTTGACATTCTCGAATTACCAGTTTTTAGGCACCAGCTGCAGGTGTCAAAGGCCTCGCCAGGGAAAGTGGCGCTTTCTCCGTCGGCCCCTGGTCTCTGGCCTGACACCAGCAGTTCACCTGTGAGGAAGCAGGAAAATGCATCTCTGCTGACAGAGGGGACAGTCCCTCAGGGCTCCAGAACGAAGCTCAGCCAGGGCCCCGCTCAGACTGCGGTGGCCCCGCCAATCTCGGCTGCTGCTTCGGCACGAAGCTTTCTGTTTCTTGTTCCGTACGAAGACAAACTTGCGAAACACGAGTGTGGCTGCTGGGGAAAAACGGGAAATGCGGACAGGTCTCCTGTTGCTTCCAGCAGAGACCGGGGATGTCAGAACTGGTTTCTGGGAAGAGCCTCAGGGACGAAGGCAGTGAGCGATCCGGATGGCAGAGCGGATCCGGGCGTCCAGGGGACGTGTGATTACCAGATCGAATGCGGCGTGTGTGGTTTACCTAAAGGTTATTATCGATTCTGTCTGTCCGCGTTTTCTTCATCACAGGAGTTGGCATCACCACAGTCCCATGGAAATCGTCAGACTCGCTCTGGCTACAACACCTAGTCTCTGTTCTTCCTTTGAGAATGATTCTGTGACGGTGGAAACGTTTCCCGTAAATAGAGTGTTTGCCCTCAGCCTTGCCTATTTACAGGGCAGCACGTCCACCGTGCCCCCCACCTGTCCTGACGTGCGAACCCAAGCATGCCCCAGACACACGCGTCTGGGCCGACGCAGCTCCGGGGTCACCTGCACCTTACCCCTGCAGGCCAAGGCGTTTCCCCAGGGACCAGTAACGTGATGGCCTTGAACTAGAAGCAATCAGAACAGTGTCGTGAATACTTATGTCCAGCTCCCTCCCCGCCTGCAGGCCTGGCAGGGTGTGGCGCTGTTTCCCAGGTCCCCGGTCGGTTGGTGGCTGGGAGGTGGCCCTGAACCTCCCCCAGGACAAGAAATTTTCACAGTCACGCTCTGTCGGGAGGAGCGCTTAACCTTCTGATTTTAGAGGAAGCCACCACTAAGTGCCCCCAAATCTCTCCCTCAGTCTACACGCCATGTATTAAAACGCGAGGCCACCTCAGCATGCGACGCGTTTCTTACGTTCTGCTTCTCATCCCTCTGGCGAGTTCAGGGAATTTCCTGCTGGGCAGGCCATTAAAATCCTACACGTGTGTCCCTTTGGGCGGCACAGTCTATGTGTCTGATGCTCTGGATCTAATCGGAAATTGTCTCGTTAACATGTTCTTTCATTGGAGAGCTCGTTTGTCCCCGTCATAATTTGGGGATTGGAAGTAAAGCGAAATCAAACAGTGAGCCGTCTCCACCGTATTTTAGTATCTGTGTTCGGTCATCGGCAGATTTGTTTCCATTTGTACTTTCGTTATCTCAGGGCCGAAATCGGACCCTGACGGAAATTAAACATAGGATCACGTCGATCACAGAGAAAGATGGCTGGGAAATTGAGGGGTGAGGGTTCAGACAGATGGCGGCAGACGCCAGTGATCGCCTGCACCCCTCGGAGAACCCTCCTCTACGCCGTCCTGACCAGTGGTTAATTGAAAGGAGTTTCAGAATCCAGAATGCCTCACATCCCGCCAAACAGGGTCCCACACTGAGTGCCGGGTGGGGTTGGGCTCCCACAGAGTTTGGGCACATTTTGACACGTGGAATTTTGAGCCTAGATCCACATGCTGGCTGAACTAAGCATCCCTCGGGAGGGATGCCTAGGCCTGTGGTGACACGGCCTGCAGCTGCACGCCGAGACACGGGGCGTGTGCGTGTGCGTGTGCACGTGGGGGATTGTGAGTGGGGTTGGTGCGTGTGCGCGTGCGTGTGCACACCAGTTTCTCGGTGGTGCCATGGCACTGTACATGTGTGACACGGGCACAGACACAGCCCGTTGGCGCCTGACCGAATAGATGCCGCCAGCGCGCGTCCGGGCCATGAGACCAGCATTAAGATGCCTCCGCGAGGCCCCGCGTTGCTCTGCCCCAGCTGCGAAGGCCGAAATGTGGCTTGTGAACTTATCAAACAGAAAGCGAAAGCTTTCCGCGTGTCACCCCTTTGGAAAAAGCCACCCTTGGGTCAAAATGCTAATGGGGTTTTCTTTTCAATTGTGAAAAGCACGGGGGAGAGGAAGGGAGCCGGCTCCACAGGGAGCGGACTAATGTGTGTTCCGTGAGAGCTCACGGGCTGCCAGCCCTGTCTCTGCGCCCGCCTTGGGAACGCCCGGCATCTTTGATGTCCTTTCCCTAAGAGCTGCTCCCCTCGGCAGATGCCACCGAGGGGCTAGTGAGCTGAAGCTTGCCCTCTGCCTTGACCTCTACCTGTTCCCTTCCCCCATGGGGCTGGGGACGGGGTCGGGGGTGGGGGAGGAGACAATAGCAAGGACAGGCTCTTTCTGCCCAGGACAGTTTTCAGCATGCGGTCACCGCGTTGCCGGGGGCAGTGCGCATGCCTCTTGTCCCCGTCATGGGTGCGTGCCACGTCTGTTTCTCCATTTTCCTTTGGAGGGTACTTACTGTGGCAACGCGAGTTAAGAAATAATAAAAATTTAGGTTTATTGGCTTAACTGTCTTCCCAGTACTTAGCTACGTTAAGTGCTTTTATTTCTGACTTTGCCAGACCCGGAAAATACAGCATTTTGGTAAGTCTTATTTTGTCATTGTATTGAAGAAACATATGGCACTTTTTTTTTTTTTTTTTTTAATTCAAAGTGCGTGATCGAGTGTCTGACTCTGCCTCTGGGCCTCCAGGACCTGCATTAGGAAAGCAAACCAGCCTGCGGCGGCTCTGCCCGCTCGTCCGCTGGTAGCTTTCAAACAGCTGGAAACCCTGCTGGGGAAAGAACCCGTTTCTGGAAGGGTGGCCCTGGCCACTCGAAGCCTTGGACACGCGAATTCACGTCACAGAGCATCGCTTACTAAAAGTCGGATAGGCAGGCCCACTTCTCAGCCATTTTACGTTGGGCGATGCTTTTGGAAATGTGTGTGAACGGTGCCCTACAAAATCCAGATTTACACGAGAAGAGAACCCCGAAATGTCCCCGTCATCTTTGCAAGGAGGGGTGGTGACGCCGCGTGACATGGCACAAGCCTGAGCTCCGTTTCGTCATTGTCTCGGAGTCTAGGAGCTCGGCCTTTTGCGGTGTGTGTCAAAACACGCGCCGTTTCATCAGCTTCATCCCAGGAACACTCCACTAGGTGAGCAGGGCCATCTCTGCACACGTGACAAACCCGCGCATCTCCGTAAGTCTCTAGAATTTAGTAATCAGGGTTGCTAAGAGGCTGTGTCGGCGATTGCAGACACAATCTCGGAAATGTAAGGAAGAAGCTGATTTCCTTCCTCAAAGGATTCTGTAGAAAAATCTTAGGAAGAGAATCAGATGAAGCTGCATACTTTGTGCGCCACGTCGACCCTGCATTTATTGTCTGTTCTCCAAGATCTCACTTATTCTTATTGCTTGAAACAACGCGGCCCGATCTGCAGTCATTTGAGGAGTGGGGTCAAGCAGGCCTAATGAATTTCAGTGATGTACAGATGAATCGGCCATCACGGTGGTGTGAGAAAGAGCCAATATGAGCCTCACTAAAAAACCACGCCGTAAGCTTTCATGGAGCACGCTACATACTCAAGGAAAATACAGCTCTCTGTGAAGGATCTGGTATACTGCCAATCTGTCCCATTTGGGGGGAAGAAATCACTTCAACTGACATTGATCAAAAGGTTTCCAATAATGCAATCCTTTAATTCCGATCTCTTTTAACCAACACAGAGCAGTAACGACGTATGGCCTGGCAATTTAGGTTTTGTCTCATAAATGGTGGATAAGTCTTACACACACGGCCCTGTGAAGACGCCATGCCTTCTGCATGCGTCGGCCAGAAAGAAGTGATCAGCAGCTCGCAGGAGCCCTGCTACCTGTTGGAAAACAGAGCGGTGAGGTTATTGAAAGGTCTAATAACTCATTTGGTTACAACAGAGCTTTGTGGAATATACTCGCTCAAAAATCATTTCGAACCCAAAACCCATGGGCATTTTACAAGGACGTGATTGCCTCGCACGGCGTCACTTAGATGCTTCAAATTAGTTAAATTCGAATCGGTTTAGAATATGAGCCTTTAGATGAGCCTGAGAAGCTGTCCATGAATGTCGTTTTACGCCAAAGAGTGGAGAAAAGGTATGCAGTGAATATCGGCTTGGCTATTTGAACCTTATTACTGCTATTATGAATTTATTCCGGTCAAAGTGACCCATCTTTGCAAATTCGGCACGTGATCTCACGTCTATGACCAAAGGACCATTGTCTTCCCAGAGATGACTGTAACGTCTGTTAGAAACGAAATGAGAGGGGTAAATGTTCGCATATAATATAATTCTGTTGGGTAACATTTTTTGGAAATACCAATCTATCCTGTGATCAGGGCAATCAATTTTATAAAAGAAGATAGTTCTGTTTTTATGCTTCCCATCATTGCTGTGCTTCTTACTAGCCTCAGGCCTCCATTTTTTCTCAGTAAAGTGAAGAAAATGTATTTCTCCCCTGTTTTGCTGAAATGCATAATATGTGAAAATGTATATGTGAATGGGATTCTTGGGGGGGAAATGAAGCAGAAATCGATTTTTGCCTCCTTTCTTATAAAACAAAAAAAATGCCTTTGTGTAATCATTTTGCGTTGTAATGGAACATTTCACAGCATTCTAGGTAAAGGGGGGAAGAGTTTTGAGTATTCCCATCATGTTTTCAGCATGAGAAAAAGAAACTACAGGTCTTGAAGTGTGACGTTCAGTTACATTTCACACGGGGATGTGTCTTTGTCCCCAGCACTCTGGCCAGAAGATAATTGTCTCCAGGACGTGGGAGGCTCATTTTTGCAACCTGGGACGTGCCGTGCCTCACCTCATCGTCACCGATTAGTCGGCCTGGCTTGACCTGTGCATAAATGGAGCCACACACCATCCTTTCTTTGCTTCCCTTTTTTTTTGGTTTTTTTTTTTTTTTTGTTTTTTTTCTCATCATCATGTCCATGAGATTCACCCATGCTCCGTGCAGCGGCACATCATTCCAATTTTATGATTAGTTAGTAATATATTTTTTTTAAAACCGTACTATAATTTTTTTTATCCATGTGTCGTTGATGGATATTTGGGTCGTTTCAATTTGGGGCTGTCGTGAATGAAGCCACAGTGAACACTCATGCGCTTTCGTTGGACAAACCTATGCGGTGACCTTAGGTGTATACGTGGCAGGGACACGCATCCATAAGCGTGGGCTCTCGACGACACTCACACGCCTTTCCAGGTGCCCGTGCCGATTCTCACGACCGGGAGCCATGTGCGTGCTTTTCGGGCGCCTCACAGCATGGAAATGCTCGAGGTTGTGCGTTTTTTAATTTGCTTTAGGTTCGTTTCCGTTTTCATTTCCGTTTTAGAATTTCATCCGCTGCAGGCGCGGGCGGTGGCGTGTGTTCTGGCTTTTGTTCGTATTTTCCTGGTGAGTAAAGAAGTTGAGGCATTTCACAAGCTTCTTGGTCATGTGTAAATCTTCGTTTTGAAAGTGTCCGTTCAAGTCTTTTTAAAATGCCGAGTTCAGTAGTCTTTTTTTTTATATAGATTCGTAGGAGTTCTTTTCATAGTCTGGATACTGGTCTTTTTGACTATCATGTCCTGTTCTCGAAGTTATCCTTGAACTCTCCGACCGACATGTGCGCCTGAAGAAAAGTGCTTCATTTAAACGAAAAGAAAATTATCAGTTTTTCTCTTTTATGTCTAGTGATTCTTGTGTGGTGTTTAAAAGTTGTTGTAGACGCAAAGTCCAGAAATATATTCTTCTGGTTTTTTTCGACAAGCTGTACTAGTTATAGTTTAAAGATGGTCTGTGATTGAGTTCATATTAATTTATTGGAGGTAGAGGTAAATATATTTTTTTAAATATTCACATCCAATTGATCCCAAATGACTGACTTAAATAGCGAAGCTTTTCCCATCGAAACGCTGTGGTATTTTTTCGTACGTGAGTTGGCTGTATAAATGGATCGTCTTCCAATTCAGTTGTTTTCCACAGATCTTTTTGTCTACTCTTATGCTACTATCTCGTTTTTTCTTGTTTTGTGTGTTTTAGAAATATTGTGTGACAGTCTAGATTTACTGTAGCCTCATCGTATGTCTCAACATCTGGTAAATGAAGCCCCTGACATTCGGTCTTCTTTAAGATGACCTCAGCCGATCTAGGCACTTTTGCTTCTTGTCGAACTTTGAGAAGTCAGCTTCTCAGTTGCCACAAAAACAAAAAA
>NW_011889614.1:43551-49658 GCF_000151845.1 Pteropus vampyrus | reverse complement strand
ACGACACTCACACGCCTTTCCAGGTGCCCGTGCCGATTCTCACGACCGGGAGCCATGTGCGTGCTTTTCGGGCGCCTCACAGCATGGAAATGCTCGAGGTTGTGCGTTTTTTAATTTGCTTTAGGTTCGTTTCCGTTTTCATTTCCGTTTTAGAATTTCATCCGCTGCAGGCGCGGGCGGTGGCGTGTGTTCTGGCTTTTGTTCGTATTTTCCTGGTGAGTAAAGAAGTTGAGGCATTTCACAAGCTTCTTGGTCATTTGTAAATCTTCGTTTGGAAAGTGTCCGTTCAAGTCTTTTTAAAATGCCGAGTTCAGTAGTCTTTTTTTTTATATAGATTCGTAGGAGTTCTTTTCATAGTCTGGATACTGGTCTTTTTGACTATCATGTCCTGTTCTCGAAGTTATCCTTGAACTCTCCGACCGACATGTGCGCCTGAAGAAAAGTGCTTCATTTAAACGAAAAGAAAATTATCAGTTTTTCTCTTTTATGTCTAGTGATTCTTGTGTGGTGTTTAAAAGTTGTTGTAGACGCAAAGTCCAGAAATATATTCTTCTGGTTTTTTTCGACAAGCTGTACTAGTTATAGTTTAAAGATGGTCTGTGATTGAGTTCATATTAATTTATTGGAGGTAGAGGTAAATATATTTTTTTAAATATTCACATCCAATTGATCCCAAATGACTGACTTAAATAGCGAAGCTTTTCCCATCGAAACGCTGTGGTATTTTTTCGTACGTGAGTTGGCTGTATAAATGGATCGTCTTCCAATTCAGTTGTTTTCCACAGATCTTTTTGTCTACTCTTATGCTACTATCTCGTTTTTTCTTGTTTTGTGTGTTTTAGAAATATTGTGTGACAGTCTAGATTTACTGTAGCCTCATCGTATGTCTCAACATCTGGTAAATGAAGCCCCTGACATTCGGTCTTCTTTAAGATGACCTCAGCCGATCTAGGCACTTTTGCTTCTTGTCGAACTTTGAGAAGTCAGCTTCTCAGTTGCCACAAAAACAAAAAAACAAACAAAAAACCTAACCTGGTGAAATATTGATAGAGATTTCATTAAACCCATAAATCAAACTAGTACAAATGGGTACCTTAAAAATATTGAGTCTTTCGATCTATAAACATGATATATTACTTTATTTAAGTCTCCTTTAAGTTCTCTGAGCATCTTTTGTTGTTCCCTGCGTAAAGACTTCACGTTATTAATTAGATTTACTTCTTGGTATTTAGTATCTTTGACGCTGTTGCGTATGATGTGTTTACCTGTTCGCCTCCTTACATTCGAATTTCCAATTCATTGTTGTCTGTATGATTTCCAGGTTTTACTAAATCACGAGAGAATTAGTTGCCTTTACCCTTTGGCCAAGGCAATAATGAAGTGATTTTTAAACTGTTCCCTCACTGCACAAACATGGATAAAGATACAGAGGCAGCATTCTGCATCCATCTTCTTTACCATTTTCACTTGTTTTTGAAGCTATTACAAACACAACTATCGGTCATTAAATTGTCATGACAGCCCCCCAGCAAATGTTCTTTCGAAGCGCACACCAGTCGACCGCACACCGTGACCGGGTGATTCATCACTGCTCGCGGCTCTGACCTTCACACTTTCTCTTCAGGGCTTCACCCCAGCCTGATGTTTGTAGTTCAAGGTCAGCACTCCATGTGTCCAGCACAATCTCGCTCTCGTTCTGTACGCAGAGTTCAGGTGCCCAATCAAACCGTTGAGTTATCACGCCGTATGTGTGACCTTGGCTCGTGCTGTTGTATGCCCGTGGGGTCCGCCTTTCCTTCCCTGGAGAAACACGCAGATCACAATTGGGTTTTAAGTACGGTGTTTCAAGAACTCGCAACCAAATATGATCACGTGCTTCAATGCAATCATTGTCTGAACCACGCAGCCATTACACGTGGTTCGGTGTACCCCATAGACCACTCACTGGGAGAGCGATCTCCCCCGAACGTCTCCTGACGTCAGTCCGTCTGTCTGCATGTCCCCAGTAGGACCCAGCACAGTCTTCGCCTCATGCTGAATAACTAGACGTCGCCTTCATTTTACTAAGTGCACGTGGAAGCCATGATGCACCGTGCTGTCCATGCCGCCTGAGCGTTCTCAGCCGTGGGATCCTGAGAAAACCTTTTCAAAAGCTAAAACGAAAAAATCCGTGACACTCCATCCTGCTCTGGCTCCAGGACCCGTTGAAGAAGTGTGAACCTTCCGTTTTTTTTAAAGCACATAATGTATGTGCATGATAAAACCATCCTTTGTTTTCACAAGTCAACGTTCTTAACGCGCGCGACCTGTCAAAGTGCAGTCTCAGAAAACTGCTTTGATGCACATGCCAACCCAGCCCATTTCTTTTAAGCCGAAGAGAAGAGAAAGAGGGGAGAGAGAGAGAGAGAGAGAGGAGAGAGAGAGAGAGAGAGAGAGAGAGAGAGAGACACAGAGAGAGAGACAGAGAGAGAGAGAGAGAGAAAGGAAGGAAGGAAAGAGAGGGAGGGAGGGAGGGAGGGAGGCAAAGAAAGAAGAGTTTGCAGCAGTGAAAAAGAAAGTAAACAGAGCAGGTCTAAACTTTGCATATTTTACATCCAAGGTTGCAGATAATTTTCCTTAACGGTCTCAGGAGCCAGGATTCTGCCTCGGTCGCGGCTGCGAGATGCGATCTCAGCCTCAGCCCGACACCCTGGCCCCGAGCGCTGCACAGACAGCAGCGAAGGCATCTCGCAGCCTGACAGCGCCGAGTCCCAGCACGTGGAGGGACCGTGGAAATCCCTCGCACCTGGGGACCCCACTCAGGCTGTCCCCGAGAGAATTCACGGACTGGGTCTCGCTGAGTGTCCAAATGACCTTTCTCTGGGCAGGAGTTGGTACAGCTCATGGAACCTAGTCTGACTTTCCTGGAGCGTTTGAGATAAAATTCTTCACTTCCCTCCCCCACCGGGGGCGGTGGGTTTTTCTGTGAAAACGTTGGAAAATGAAGCAGCACAGAGCTCTATTTGTTGCCTCTGTCCTCACAGGAGCTTTTGATGCATTGAGTTTTAGCCTTAGAAAAACCTTCTGTTAAATCTCTGTATAAAGACGTGTGTGAACAACAGTTCACTGTTACACACACAGATATTTAGAGACAGTAGCTGGCATCTTACTCTAGTGACAGCTGACTATCGAAAGGCCATCGCCGTCTCCATTCCGCTCCAGTCTCTGCGGAAGATGTGGCCGGGGGGAGAGGGAGAGTCTCTGTGCAGTTCTTTGGGAAGGGAGCCCTAAATGCTGTTTCCTTGGGCAGAAGGGTGAAGACAAGATTTATGAATGAAAACTACCAAACTCTCATATAAAACAGCGTCAAAGAGTGGAGAAACATAATCAGCGACCTTCTTACTGCACGTACAGGTTGGTCACGGTGAGTTTTTTCTATGTAATGGCTGAGTAATGATGTCAACCAGGCGGGGGAGGGGAATAGCCTGGGACACAGGCCGGTGGCAGAAATAGGAGCCCTGGGCTATCGGGGTTCTCCCGGAAACGGCACAGGTGACGAACCCCTCCCGTGGCGATGCTCTGGTCCCCCCTGAATTATCTCACACGCCCCCGGCGTCTGCAGCACAAATTCACACACCTCCCTGTGCGACCCCAGGCTTTCCACAGTGATGGGGGAAGAGGTCTTAACTTCCCAGACTTAACGCAGCTCGATCAAACGTGACATCCCCTCTGCCCGCCTCCTGCTGTCCCCACGAGCGGGCTGTGCCCAAGCTGCTCGATTCACTGGAGCGGCCTTTCTGGCCTCCAAGGCCACGATCATCTCGTTCCACGTGACCATCCCCGGCCCCACACCACAGCCAAGCCCATGGGCCCCTCCGCACACGGGGACGAGAGCCTCCTCTCTGGTCCCTACGTACCCCACCCCGAGATGCCACTGTCCTCATTGACCAGCCCTCCCTTCCTACAGAGTAAACATCTCCAGGTTGACGCTCGGCCCAGAACACAGGGTCGGCCTGGCGGAGTAATTGGCTGGAATTGGCTGAGTCACAGCTTCGTCTCTCTGGAATGTGGATTTTTTCTTCCCAGGAAGGATGTCGTTTTTCTTGGTATGGATATAAAACACATGGCGATTGAAGACGTCAGCTCATCCGCTGTGCGTCTCAGTCCAGCTGTGTGTGTCCCACGATGAGCAGTCGATTCCAGAAGTGAAGACCCAGGAAGCACAACACGCCAGACCCGCAGCTGTGGCCGGGTCCCCGTGCAACTACGTAAGCCCAGATGGCCCGCATCTTTCCACCCTGGGGCGCCTACCGATGTCACAGCAACGTCCCGCAAGCCGGCGGCTTCACCGGTGTTGCTCGGTGTTGTACCTACAGGATCCCGTGTTGGAAATGTGCTTTTCACTGAAGTGTTTAGCGAACGCTCATGGATCGAACGGATACGCATGTGTCAGCACAGGCGCAAACCGCGGCGTGTGACGGCATCGCTCTGTGGGCACGGGAAGGCCAGGCCGCCCCTGCTGCGTGTGCTGGGGGGCCCTTCCCCAAGGAGGGAGGGGCTTCTGTCCCCGACGGAGCTCGAGGGGTTAAGGTCAGGGGCGGACTTCAGGGGAGAATGAACGCCTGTCTCAGTCAAGGGGAGGATCCCTGGACTTCACCAAGTTCTGCTCTGGGGACAGAGACACAGCCCAGGCTGCTCCTGCAGGGGACCTTAGCCCGTTCTTTTTTTCTTGTCTTTATTTGACGTTACCCTGTTCTTCCCAATCTCCCGGCATCAAGCTGCTGCTCTGACAAATGAAGGTCAGCTGGGCCGGTCCCTTCCCGTATCCAAAGTAACTTAATCTTCAGGAGAGTCAAGCTTGGACGTTCTAAATCCCTTGCCCTACGCCCATCGAGGCTGGAGTCCAGACAGTCGTCTTTGTCCTTTGCGTCGTGTGCAGCTTGCTCTTTAAAGCCTCCACAGCCACGTGAGGCCATGCTTCGCGCTTCCGGCCAAGCTCGCAAAGGAGGGGGCCACGGTTCATTCTGGACGGTCCACGAGCCTGAGACACGTGGACGTTGCCTTGGTACCTATGGATAAATACTCTTTTTCGTCCTTATTTAGCTTTAGTCGATTGCTCGCAGTGGGCCCCTTATTGAAGAAAATTAAGAACACTCGAGACTTGGCGCATCTGCGTTCATTTCGCAGCTAACAGGTCACCCCGCGGATGCCCTGGTCCCTGCTCCTCGTTTCTGAGTGGAGGCCTGCGTCACCTGGGCACGACTTGACTGAGAATTGACCTGTCATCGTCATGGTTATTGGACATCTCAGTCTAGGTCGCTTTGGATGGTGATGCTAACTCTGCAAACGGCACTCCGGCCCAGCTTTTCAAAATTCTTTCGACAGGACTGCAGGGGAAACGAGGAATAACACGCGTGGCTCCAGGTGAAAGGGTCTGACTCTGGGCCGTCTCCCCATCCCGCAGACCTGGTGTGCGTCTGGGCAGCCTCTGTACCTTACTCGGCATCACAGCCAAGTGGGGCTAATGTTTACCTTCTTCAAGCTCTGCTCCCGCGTGCTTCGCATACTCACGCGTAATTCCTCTTTGCAACATGCTTTGCAGCCCAGAAGGGTAGCAAACGGTAGTTTGAATGCAGTGAGTTTGAAGGGCCTTGCACATTGGCAGCCTGAGACACTTCAAAGGCACAGCTAATAATAACGCAGGTCTAGGGCGATTCGAAAGCTTCTCCGTGTTTACTTTTCACAACCATTTGCTGGCAATTTGGTCGACATTTCATGACTTAGTTAAATTGCAGGGGTCTCATAGCCTTAAAATTAAAAGGATTGAAGGAGATTATCTTTAATATTGTTCCTTGTGTAGAGATCCTTGATTTAAAAGTGAAAAATCCTAAATCTTATCTGCTTTGGGATATAAAGCATTCATCCTCATCAGACGACTCTCCTCCTAAACCCCATGAAAGAACCTGCATTTTCCTCCTATCCCAGGATATTTGAAAATGACATACGACCTTAGCAAATCCAATATGGCCAACGTCCGCCTGTGCAGTAATACTCAGATACATTATTTTAATTGTTCCATTTAAAAATATGTTTCCCAGGCATTTACATATAAGCCATACTCTTGCCTA